>NW_028280541.1:0-27007 GCF_059751315.1 Micrasema longulum | reverse complement strand
TATCTGAATACTTATGTTGAATGTTTTTGGTAGCATTATTTTGAGTGACAGATTTGTATTTGTTACGTTTCGTACAAATTATGAGGCTCAAAGAAGCAATACATCTAGGTGTCTGAGATCCTCTGAGGCTCGAAGGGCTGAATTTTCTAGCATCGTACAGTCGGCGATAGTATTATATTGTTTGTGTAAATTAAATTTCATCATCATTCCCTTTCCGCACCTAATGATGCATAGGGAACTGCATTGGTGCAATTGCAGCGTAGTTATGCGGAAAGCAGCCAGCCATATAAAAGTGAAACTGAGATAATAGCCACTTTGTGAAGAGTGAATAATCAAATCTACATGACAGTTGGAATGTTTTTGACTTTGACAAATGATAAACAATGAATACACTATTTTTTTTGTAATGACAAACAAGAATCTAAGTATGTATTCGACCAGTGTTAATGATTTTTTCATTAAATACCGTAAGATTTTTTTAGTCCTGTGGGTGTTTTCTGCAAATTAAGAAATGCCGTTTTTATGATCGACACTATTTTCAGAAGGTGATTATCACAGTTTTTTGTATGAAAGCGGTCTGGCTGTTTTTAATAAAACATAGAATTGACCTTACTGCACTCGATAATATCAATATCTAATTTTTTCAAAATTGTGGGCATAACTACGTTCAATTGCAGCGTATCTTGATCATTTAATTTACCATCAAATTATTAAACTTAAACTTCAACCGTAATTAGGGTCTTGATTTCCAATCACCCATGCGCTCTGTAGCTGCTAGACACATTGTAATCTAAATTCAATTTGTAAAAAAATAAAATTAAAATCAGTATATCGCCAGGTAAAAAAGGTTCCGGTGTGCGTGTATTATTATTTATTTTTTCTTTCAAAATTTTTATATATTTTTTTACATTAACAACAATATTCCCTCACCGGGGTGTCCCGTGCTGAGGGAAACGTTTTATATCATTTTGAGACATGCCTTAAATACATATTAAACATAATAAAATCATATAAAATGTACAAATAAAAACACTTTGAAAACAAAAACTTTCCTTTACCTACAATATTTGAGTTTGTCCAAATGTTCATAGACAAAAGACTGGATTTCACCCCCTCGGGGGTCATTTAAGGTATTCTCCATCCCTGTTGTAATTTGTTTTCCTTTACCTGTTTGGTCTGATCCACTGATCGATCTGTATAAAACTATTAGGTACTGAGTTGGACCAGCACTGAGTACCTGAGTTGTTTTGAAGCTATTTATTTTATAAAATTAGACATCTAAAACGTTAAAAGTTATTCTAAAAAGAGAATCCAGTGTAGATAATACAATATCGTGATGTTTTAGTGAATACGCCATACGGTTACAACGTGGATAAAGAGTATACAGTCCTAGTGGTGCCTCCCACGTGGTCCCAAAGGCACGTATTCCGCTATGCGTCTCGCCTCATGGCCAACTCTATAACCAACGATCGGACGTTTGCTCTACTAAACATACAAGACCTCATGGACCGAGTGGACGCCTGGAATCACCAACTGCCTCGCGTGACTCCCTACTACGGTAAATAATATTATTATTTTAGACACCAGCAGCTATTGAGCTGATGCGTGTTCATCTAATGTGTAAATGAAAAATATAAATGAAAAGCATTTTCAATTTACGTGTTCGTCCAGGCGGTTTTTGAACTCATCAACTGAGCGTCCACCGATCACTTTCTCAAAAGGCCATTCCTTTGCTCTACAACTCGGTTTCTCAGGAAGTCCTTTCTGAGGTTGGATGAGAAAGAGATTGTGTTTAATTTCAATGGATGACCTCTGAGATGGCGGTTATTATTCATAGTGAACATTGATTTCAACTTAGGTACATTATATTGCTTTGTTAATATTTTGAATGTTTCAAGTAAGTCAAGTAAGCCCCCACGCCTCCGCTCTTCCGGTGAAATCAAACCAAACGGTTTTCATATCATCGCTGTGTATATTTGTAAGAAAAATTCAAGTATCTTTGTCAGTAACCTGTTATTAAACATGTTTGGGAAAAAAATTGTATGCACATTTTATTTTTTATACGGAAATCATAATTTTATCTCATAGGCGAAATTGAAGATAAATGTTTAAATTCCATTTTTAGGCTCAACCGTGGTAGGCAAATGTGTCAAACCCTACACTGCGAGGCGAATTTATTCCACTAATATTTTTTCCTGAGGTAGCCAATGAGGGAAATACCACTTGTCCCATACATTAATTTTTTATTTTTTAAAAAATATTATAGCTGTGAGATGTAACCCAAATCCAATAGTGATGGAAGTCTTGTCAGCTCTCGGAGTGTGCTTTAGTTGTGTTTCTCTACGAGAGATCGACCTCACTCTTCGTGCCGGAGTAGACCCAGAGTAAGAATATTGTTTCTTATTATTAAAAAATATTTTTTTTCACGAAGAATTTTTAAAAAGTTCTGGAAATTTATTGACAGTTTTCTGATCAACAATGTTTTGAGTATGTCCAAATTCTTGCAGACTGGCTGGATTTTATCCCTAGGGAGTTGTTCATATTTAAATTTGTTACAACAGAGAGGGAAAACATTTTTGAGTTGGGAATAAGGAAGTCTAGGCATTTACAGGGCTGGTTCAAGTGGCCACTTTACACACTGTGTAACACTCACCATTTTGTCTATGTTTGAACATCCACATTTCCTCAACTCTTCCGTCTTTTGATTTTTGCGAAGTAAAAGAGCTGAAACCTTTCATCAAAGATTCATCCGGCTGAACACCTAAACCAGCCAATGACAGGTCATAAGCCCTGTAAACGCCTGGACTCCCATATTCCCAACTCAAAAATGTTTTCCCTCTCTGTTGCAACAAATTTAAGTTTTCTTATTAATTTACTTAGTAATGTTTCTCAAAAGGTCCATAATATTTGGCCAGACAATGCGGCCACGAACTCACCTCCTGTACTCTCGCCAGCACCGAGTGGACCTCCTCACGTTCGACGGAGACGTGGAACTTCTGAAGATCAAACAGTTCCATCCGAACGCCAAGTATGTCACTATTTAACAATATCATCCCATTACAATACGAAATACCTTCAAAACTTGTGTTTTTCAGAAGGATAAAAAATAAATAAATTATATTCATTAGTTTGAATCGATTGCTATGTGTATTTTGCACTCATTAATTACTCAAATTGTGAATACGCACTATAGGACAGTTTGCTGTATATTTGTAATTGAAACAATTCAGTAGTGGGATGGCAAAAATGTATATCTGTCATTTTCTAAAATGGTGATTTTCAACCTGCGGTTCATGAACCCATTCTTTGGGATCGCAGTCACAAGCATGGCAGAAGTAGAGAGGTATTATCGGTATGCAAAATTTGAGAAAACAAATTATAAATGCAGATATGCAATTTTTTGAGCTTTATCAACCGATAAAATCCTCTAAATTCTTCAAGGTTTAGTTTTTTTTTTTTTTTTTTTTTTTTATATTAAGGCAATCCATCCTAAGAAGGATTATTTCTGCCAAGAGTAAAATTTATTTAAAGGAATAAAAATCAAAAAACATTTAAAAAAAAAAAATTATCATATTTTTTGAGAGGAAGCTTCCTATATGGTGGATAATTTCAGGATCAAGGATGGAGAGGAGTGATGCTATGTTAATAGGGTAAGGATATTTTTTTAAGGAGGAGTACATATTATGTTTGTCCCTTATTGGACAGCCAAAGAATATATGGTCTGGAGTCTCATGGTCCAAACCACATTCACACCACGGACTTCCTACAATATTAATTTTGAAAAGGTGGCTAGTGCAATAGTGGCCGATTCGTAGTCTACTAATGTTTGAGATTAATCTCTTAGACAATTTTTTTGTGTGGAACCAAGGAGAGCTCGGTATGCTCTCTTGGATATCTTTATAGAGAGTTCCCTTACATTTGGAGGTAAACTCCCACTGGGTCTTCCATTGTCGTTTTGCCTCGTTCTGAATTCGAGGGGACATGTCGGAAACACACACACAATACTCAAGAGGACGCGGGCCGTCTATCGCAGCCGCTTTCGCCAGTTCATCTACCACCTCATTATCGAGGTTTAGTTTCAAAGTTGTCATGCATAATCACCCGCATTTTTTTTTTATGTACATGTTTTCAGGTGATTTTTTTCCCAAATCACATCCAACATTTAAAGAAACTAAGATGGTTTCACGAGTATGCATCATGCCCAAAATATGTTGATAAAACTGCTGTCGAGTAAAAAATTCAAAGTGATATTTCTCAGTATAGTCAATAATGCATTTAGATGGTTTTACCAGTACAACGATGGCATATTAATTAATCCCCATATACCTACCCTTTTGCCATCACACTAACGAATTTTACTTCGATAAGACTAATGTAATTAGACCTATTCATAACAAGTTTTAAATGTTCATCGCTGGAGGCAAAACTAGCAGTTCACAATAGAGTTGTGGTGCTGACCCTAATGTATGGGAGCGAAGTATGGGAATTAGAAAAATAACGATGAAAGGAGAGTGAATGCTGTCAAAATGTTCTAAGGTGAATGTGTGGTAAAATTATGTATGATAGGTAAATATCGAGATCCGTGCACTATGTAAGGTTGAGACAAGCATTATTGGCAAAATCAAGAAAGGGGTGCTGCGTTGGTTTGGACATGTAGAGTGAAAGAATGGCTAAATGGATCTACGTTACGAATGTTGATGGATGCATAAAATGAGAAAGACTGTGAAAGACATGACACGGTTAAATTCAACAAATACTTGAAGATGGACATGTCAAGAGTAGGAATAATCAGCGTTCGTGCATGAGAACATGCTTGAATGTAGAGGAAGCGAGGTCTGTGTGTAAAGACAGAGTGATGTGGCGCTCTATCTTCTCGGCCTACCCCTACAGAGAAATGGCGTGATGGTTTGTTATCGTTGTAGATAAATATAGTATGTGTCGTATAATTTTTTACTTTTTGCTACGTTGAAAAGTTTTGGGCAAAACACACGCAACAATCCAGCACAGTGCCTCCTTACATATTATTGGGCGTGAATGAGTGTTAGAATATACTTTGTATTGACAAATAAATATTTAATATACTTTAAGCAAAGTATTACATCATTTTACCCGAGGGAAAAGGTGCAAAGTTATGTGACATACTATACATCTTAGCGCCTTATATTTCTGAAACCAGTTAGCTAATGGTAGTTATTTTCATAGATTAAAGAACTTATTTATTTGTGTGTACAGGGTACAGGGGTACTTTTTATAAGAATCCGGCTAGCTTAGAATTTCCTGTGTTTAGGAAAGACCATTTTTGTTACATGTTCTTTTTCATTGGATGATGAACAAAAACAATAAAATTAAAGTCAATGCTAATTCTAATAAAAATAAACATAAATCTGTACCATAAAGGATAAACCACGGGAGTCACATTGAATGAAATGTTCAGGAAACGAGATTTGGTGGTTGTGCAATTTCCAAAACACGATTTGAACCAAATGTCATAATTTCAATCTTAAAGTACTTTCAATGAAAAATAATGATTATTTTGGTAATAAAAGTACATATTAAAAAAGTGTATCTGAGACTAATGGATGTGTTTCGCATTAAAACAAAGTGGACTTCAGATTTCTTCTTCTGAGGTAGAGAAGAAATATGAATGACAAAACTTAAGAAATAATAAAAAATAGAGAGACATACATAATTAAAATTAAATCAGACAAAAAATTATGTCAAAGGATGTTTAAAGGTCTACATATTATCTACCTGCTCACCACCTTTTTGTATTCATTGTAAATGCAGTTTTTATGTCAGTAAAAGAAATGCGAATAATGAAATTTAAAAATGTTAAACCAATTATTTCTTATTGAATTTCAGGTTATTAATCCACATCAATCCGGATTCTAACGATGGTGGCGAACAGCGGAAGTTTGGCTGCTCCGCGAACATAGAGGCTCCCGTGCTACTCAACATTGCCAAAGAACTCAATTTGCAGGTAACTATTATGAGCAAAAACTTGCGTATTCAACACATTTATTGTATTCGATAAATAAATAAAAATAACAATAGAAACATACAAAAATAACATTGGTCCATTGTAGGAATTGGTTTATTTATTTTACAAAAACAAACAGTCGACAATGATATAATTACATAAAAAAGATACGGTTTCAGACAGACCAGCGAAGTTTCTAAATAAAAATCATACATATTAAATTGTGGTACAATAAAAGGGTGTGTTTGTATGTATGTATTTGTTTGAGAGTAAGTGTAGAGATGTGTTTGTGTATATTTGTGTGGGAGTAAGTGTTCAGGTGTGTGTAAGTGTGAGCATCATTAAATAGCAATTGGGATTGTATCGCAGCCAGAAAGCATGAGTCTTAATTTATTTTTAAATAAATATAATATCTTAAATATATCAATAGATGAAAAAAAAAACATTATAATTAGAGCAAGAACGATAGAGGAAAGAGTGTTGTGCATAGTTAGTGCTTGTTAGTGGTTTGTTGCGTTTGTCATATTGTTTTGTGGCTCGGCTCAAAGGAAAACTACAACAAGAATAAAGGAGCACATGCAGGCTCAGTTATTTCGAAAATCGGCTTTTGTTTGCCATATGTTTTCCTTCGAGCTGATAGTCTTAGGAAGACTGAAGAGTAACAACAGACTGAAGACTGAAAAAAAAAACTTCCATATTTCCTTCTCTAAAATGTTCTCTATTTCTTTTGTAATGTGTAAGTTGAATTGTTATTTTCATTTCTTGAATCTTAAAAAAATATCTTAAATCCCAGGTAACTGGAGTATCGTTCCGTGTAAACGCGAGATCTGGCAACTACAGGAGAGCTATAGAAGTGGCCGCTGAAGTGTTTGCGCTGGGAGTATCCTTCGGGTTCCATATGCACATTCTGGACATAGGAGGAGAGTTCCCGCCAGACACCAGCATCAATATAGGGCCGGTAAGTTATTTAATAAATTGACAACATTCTACAACACGAGTCGTCAGCCTAACTTGTAAAACTCATAAATTAATAAATCCCACATTTGCTTTTGTTCAGGGGACAGTAAAAACAGTTTTTATTTCAGTAGCGCGCTTAAATAATGGAACACTGTACAAATAAACAAGTTTCACATTCACATATAAATTATTTAAAGTCCAAACAGAAAATGCAAAAATAGTCGGGTTGTGGTCCCGTGGCTAGTATCTCGGACTCACAGACCAAAGGTCCGTGGTTCGAATCCCACTCTACCCCAACTTGATTCCATTTTCTAATAGTGAGTTATTTACAACTCGTTGAAAATGGCCCTCAAAATTAAATATTTGGGTAAATTATAAGAACGCAAATATTTCTTTTAAAAAAAAAAAGAAAAAATTATTTTTTTTACCATTTGTGGACTCACTAGTTTCACAAGTTAGGGTAACAATGTGATAGATTTTTACCTTCACTATCCGTTTTTTTATAGCTTTCCAAAAAAAATCTCATTACTAAATGTATCAATGGACAGTGGAAATAGGTTATAGATTTCAATGAGGAAGTTCAGTGGATTACTTAATCTTATATTAAACTTTCATACAACTTTGAATTATCTATCCTTACCTCTGTTTTGTATAAATACATTGAACTCCTTAATAAAGATACCAGTCTCGAAGATGTCGCGAAAGCGATGAAACCGGTCACTGGATATTCCGAATTTGTGGATTAAAGTATCACTCGTCTTTTATTTATATAATATTTTTTTTATATGTCTTTGAGAAACTTGGCCCTAAAACTAAATGCTCTAATTTTTACCGCGTGTAAGAAATCATTTTTTATATCCAATTTCCCGTAGCACTGAACTTTCTCATTGCATTCTGATGCAGTCTTCTGATTATTATTTGTAGATAACGCAAGAGATAAACAACGCACTGAATACGCACTTCCCCGTCCTAAATGGGGTGAAAATCATTGCTGAACCGGGGAGTTATTTAGTGTCGTCGGCGTTTACTGTCGCTTGTCACGTCCACTCCGCTCGGCGGCCCATCGAACTCACACAGGACACTCCGGAAGTCAACAACACTACACCGAGGCAAGCCGAAACACAGCCCAATGGAGTGGGACATCTAAATGACTTCGTAGAAATCCAAAATCCAGCGTTTGATAGTGAAGATATCGAAGAATCAAATGATGATATGAACCCCATGACTAACCTCTTGGAGCCACAGAGACCGAGGATAATGTATTTTATGGATAATGGTATTTTTGGCTCATTTTCAAGGAGAGGAATCAATATCGGCAACCCTGAACCACTCGAGGTAACATTAAGAATATTAAAAAATATATCCAAAAAGTTTAACAATTTTTTAAAAATTTTGATATTTATATATTTATGTATTTATATGCATATCATAATTCTATATTTAACTTTTCTACCTCTCTAATGAAGCAAGATGCTCGTGTTTAAAGAGGGAGTTCATTTTACAATTATTTATAGTAGGGTCAGAGTGCGACAGTAGATCACCCTTTTTTGTAGGGCTGTAACTTTGTAATGGTTTGAACACAAAAGCTAAAATTTGGTTTTACTGTAGCTTAATCTTCGTATTTTCGGACTGCAGTGTATTTTTTAGATTTACTAACAAATACGAAGAGTTATAACGGTTTTATTTTGAAATGGGAAATGATCCACTGTGTAATCTAGGCTGGGTACAGCCGATCACAAATACATCATCAGTGGCTCATCCTAGTACACAGTAAATAAATATGCAAATAGCATAAGAAGAACTTCTAATGGCTTAGGGTACACAGTGGATCATGATTCACTGTGTACTACGGTATTTGATTTCAGTGCACCCTATGCGGCCATTTTGATTTTCTAGTCAAACAAACACAAATTACTAATTGATTGATTCGGTGTTTATTTTGTAGAACTCCATATTTAAACTTATAATATAAAAAATCAAACACTGATTTGAGTATACTGAACACTTGATTTTATTTTTATAAATATAAAAACAAAAATTTTGTGACAATTGCTTTGCCTTTCAAACGAATTATAGCGTGTGCATTAATCATTATTGTGGGAAAAACCAATAGTTAAGGCCAAGGCTAAGTGTTTAATAGGTAATGGGGAATTTAGATATTTGTAATTGAATTTCGGAAAAAATTTATAACATCCATCAAATCAATTCATATCACACCATCAATTTATAACCTCAAAAAATTTAAAACATCCATTTAATCTTCACATTAGTTTGAAAATGCCCTAACAAGGCGAAACAATTGTCACAAAATATTTGTTTTTATATTTGTGCATTTTACAAAATGTGAAACATGCCTTAAATTAGCTATTAACAAAGTTAAAGTTAACATAATAATAATAAAAAAAACATTAACCCAATAAACAATATAAACTTAAATAATTATAAAAAACATAACCAATTTATACAGACCAATAGACTAAATTTCATAAGCACACACATTTTATCTATTTGGCTTGATCCACTCATCGATCCGTGTGCAACCCACCCCCACTACCCATTTTTTAATAGCAATTTTATATTGTGAGAACTTACTAACTGTCCTTATGGATAATGGAAGTAGATTGTACACTTTAACCGAGTAGTAGGCCAATCCTCTTTGACCGAAGGTTGTATTTTATTTTTTTTGCAGCATCAGGGTGCAGTATCTAGTAACTCTTGTATTTGTGAAAGAAGTTATGGAAGGTAGAGAATAATGTTTGTGTGCATATAGTAACAGAGCTTTTAAATTTGAGTATATTTTCTTACAAAAATTTATTAACACAACATGGAAATTAGAATAAAGTGCTTTTATTTGGATTTAAATAATAAGTTTATATTTTCAATACTTTTTATTTCTTAAGGTAATTGATTAAAAACCGTATTTTTTCTGAGCAGAAATAGTGATCATGTCCCGCACTAGTGTTGCATTCACCTTATTTTGATTATTTAGTTGTTTTTATTTTATTTATATGCAATTTTAAAAACCCTGTAAATGCATCAGCAACCAACGGTGATCGAGAGAGGTCAGGTCATTTGGCCAACTAAAGTTGGTGGCGTAGTGCGTTCATTTGCGAGGTAACCCGATATTGTTGAACTTTGTTGATTGGTGGCCAGGCAGCCCTGTAGAAGAATTGAATGAATATGTTCAAACATAGGCGGAATAGGGAATGTTGCACAGCGTGTAAAGTAACCATTGAAACCAGCTACTGACAAGTTATAAGCCCTGTAAATGCCTCGACTTCTGTTCTGTTGTAATATGTTAAATCTTGAGACATCATTCAACTCTGATACAATTATTATCCGAGTTGATAGTTTTACTGAGTTTACACGAGTGGTCACACTGCAGGAACTTCAAGGCGCCCCCGAACCGTGCACACTGTGGGGGCCGACGCTGGAAGAGACGGATGTGGTGTCTCGCGAGGCCTACCTGCCCCCGCTGCCGCTGCCCAGCTGGCTCCTGTTCCGCTCCATGGGGGCGTACACCTCTTCCAAGTCCTCCCTGTATTCGGGGCTCGGGAGACCACTGGACATAGCCTACGCTTCCAAGAAGACATGGTGAAAAGTTCATTTATTTTCTTTTCAAACTCTGGGCTACTTGTTGAAATAGAGAGCAAGATCCGGGCGAGTTTCTCTGGTGATTGAACGCTTTATAGTAGGAACATTTAATTATTTCAAATGCATCAATGAACTAATGACACCATCAACCGGGAAGCGAACATGGAATGATGATGAAACAACATCCAGTAAGTTATTTCTGTTTCAAGAGATTGTCAATGAATGTCATTGTATTGAAGATCATAAGTGCTTAAAACATCGATCATGCATCTGCCATAGCTACGAGCATATTATATAAGACAGAATTCTAAGAAAAAAAAAAAAAAAATTCAAGTAACGGAAAAGAGTGGTTGTTTTATTACTGTGATAAGATTCTTCAATTCTATTGTACTATTTTCGTATCGCGATTTGATTTCTTTAAATATTGACGGAGGTTATTTTTTCAGGGACACATTGATGAAAAATCCTCATTTGACCGATAGGAATCGCCTTCTCGCGGTGTTTGCTCCCAAAGAGCAGCCCCCTGCATTCACCATGTTCAAGCCCGCCCTGGCCACACTCCACATCAGAGATCTGATGGTGGCTTTCGGAGAGACGCAACAACACCTCCCTCCGCCGATAACACACTCGCCCATGTACCAGAAAGTCTCCCCGACCTCGACAATCAATTCCCCGAATAACAGAGTCACGCAACAATCATTGACCGAAGCGTTGCGGTCTTGCCTACCGCCATTCGCATACCCGCAAATGTCTCCCTCTGTACTGAAGCCGATTCCCAAGCACGCAAAGCAAATGGACTACGCGGATTATGTGCGAAAGATCGGACAATTTACTGAACCGTCTGATGAGCAAATCGTACCGCTCGATGCTGAAACTCCTTCTACATCTGCGGTTTCTTCTAACTTCTATACTCCTCCGAGTAAGCATCAGGGTTCAGAACCCTCCACCTCTGATTCTGATGATTCTAAAGACGAGGGGCGTTCCACCAACTGTGCGAGTGAAGATACTGATGAACTAGAGTCTGATCAGGTACATAGGAATGTTTCTCACGCCTTGGAAGTATTGAGATTGAAAAAAAAAGATGCTTGTGATGATAGTGATTCTGATATGCTATGAAATACACTATCATAAGACCTTCCTAATAAAACTTCTCATCTCCTTGATCGCAAATGAATGTCAATGAAACTATTACAACTAACATACATTAATTCTATTGCTTCTTACAAAATTTCATGTTGTCGTGGCTAAATAAAGGAGAAATCCATGATTTTATTGAATGACAAAGCACTCAGCTTTTTACTCTAAACAGTTTACTGTAATTCTCCATGACAGTAAGTTGTTCACTAGAGATCACTGCATTTATTGCCATATTTATCATAAAGATTAGTGTGAACAATTTTAACAAAAAAGTAAGACTGATTAAAATATTTCTCTAACAAAATAACAACATTGATTTTTACATTCATATTTACTAATTTTGCTGTTTTATTTTATATTCTTCTGTACTGTTTTCGGTTGAATTGTACAAATATTAACAATTTAAACCAGAGAGAGTTGTCCAAAAATCTATTTTATATGTATTTTTATACCTATTTTAATCAAAATTATATCATTAAACTTGCTGATCAAATTCCAATAAAATTATTTTTTAAATATATTTTTGTTTTATGAAAAAGGTTTATCTATGTAAGGACACATAAAGTAAACGTCATAGAGAGTACCTACATACTACACCAGATTATAGAGCTTCCGGTGATAAACCCAGCGATGGGTGTCTGGATCGAGCTGATACAAGAGCCGCAGGAGTGCAGGAGGCAATCACAGTGACTATTTGGGATCATGTATGTGGGCGCTTTTTTATTTCTTTATATCTTTGCTTTTTTCCATGTCCTATTTCTTCCATAGCGGTTTTTAAGTTGTTACCAAACTTTTAAATGTACGTGATTTTATTCATTTATAAATGACATTATTTAGCATTTCTTACTAGTATTTGTGGGGTTCATAGTCCATAATCGATGACACACAAACGTGCTAAATCATTTCACCTGAAATATAGAGCGACGACCGATGAAAGAAGCCATCATATTATTTTGAGTATAATACATTATATTCTGCAAGACATAAGAGCGATGTCTTGCAGTACATTCACGCCATAAAGACATGAAAGGAATGTGGCCTATAAAGAGACCACAGGGCGTGTAACACCCAGTCAGCCCAAGCAAGTCAACTCAGTCCAATAAGAACTTACGAAGGAGGCATCCGCAGCACATGACCGAGCCAACCGTATCGCCTCCGCTTGATGACAATTGTCACCGGAGTTTGCTGCGTCCGTTCTCTTATTACTTCATTCCTCACAAAGTCAAACCACTGCAAACCCAAGATTCTTCCGAGACACCTATTCTCAAAATTCAGGATTTTGCTGTTTTGGGCACTAAAGTTTTAACAAAACGCACTTCGTTGAGTTAAAATAGTACGTTTTTGTTATGAATAAAAAACATGAACGAAAAAAACCCATCACCAAAAGATACGTTGTTTTATTCACCTCCTGAACAATTTTTTAAATGTTACTTAACAGACATTACCGGCGAACAATATTCTAGAAAAAAAACATTATTATTAAAAACAACTTTTTCATTGATTTAAAAATGTTATACTTACATATTTCCAAAGACCAGAGACCAGGTGTGGTAATATAAACAATAAAACTCCTACATATAATATAGTAAAGTTTAATTTGTCGCCATGACACATGTAGGTAATTATAGTTTCAGACAGTTCCGAGTGCCGAGTGACTGCACTCGGATCTCTCGAGCGCCCGTTATGTACAGTCCTTACTAACTAGGTACACAATTTTACACATATAACACCGGGTAAGGTGAGACAATGGAGTTGCCACCATACAAAATCTACAAGTCTACAACGAAGCAGATAACATTCATTATTTGCGCTCGAAGCCGCCTACAGTTACAACAGATGTTTGTGAATACTTCATATTGAAACGGGGAGTTGAAGAGACGATTAATAAAACATATATATATTTCGTCATCATATTTCATAATACAAAGCTGTATGCAAACCTGCTTACTCAATCAACTCAACTACAGCAAGACCTAGACAGTATTCATGAATGGATCAAGAAATGTCTTCTCACACTCGATGTTAATAAATCTTCACATCGGCTCGAAAAACCCCAAACTTAAATATAGTCTAAATAGTGTAGATTTGAAAATTATGAAACAGCAAAAAGACCTTGGAATAACAATAACAGATGATTTAAAATGGGAATGTCACATATTAAACATAACAAAAAAATTCAATTCAATTATCTACTTGATAAAAAAAAAAAGCTTTCTCATATATAACACCGAATATGCTACTAAAAATATACAAAACCTATATCAGACCTACTCTCGAATACGGATTTCAGATATGGAATCCCTATTTTGTTAAGGATATCAACTTGTTGGAAAGAGTCCAAAGACGAGCTACAAAGTTGTCGCCGGCCCTAAAACGGCTTCCATGTGTGGAGAGGCTGGAAACTCCCGGTCTCACAACGCTGCGGGAACGGCGAGAAAGGGGTGACCTGATAGAGACATACGAGACACTCAACAGTCACCATAGCTGCCCAAATTTGGATCCCATGTTCAAGCTTAAACAAGATGCTCGTCTTCGAGGCCAGTCTCAGGCTGGGGAAAACGAGATTCAATCTAAATCCACGGAAGCATTTCCTGAGCAATAGGGTTGTTGATGGTTGGAATAAGCTGCCACAAGAGCTGATCTCGATTTGTGGTCTCAATGGGTTCAAAAATGGACTAGATTTGTTTGGGAAAAGTTTAAGTGCGCCAACAACTAACTTTAGTTTAAATAGATTTAAGCATATCAGCTTCAAACTGCTCGCTTCAAATTAATAATAATAATGGTGGTAAAAAAATCAAAGTAATAATACTAAATATCTCTTTGGTAACAAACTTTTCAATTACGTTTTCTTTTGAGATTTGTAGCTATAACATTGATTCGGGTATCCGGACGCATATTCGTAAATAGCTGACGCGTTACACTTTTGTGATTTTTCAGAGTCCACCCGAAGTGGCTTCATAAATAGCAGACGTGATGAATGGAGATACCTGACGGGTTATCCACACGAGTAATAACCGAAACAAATCAAATTATTTTTTATTTATTTTATTTTATTTTTGCACCACAACAGGCCAGGAGGCACAATTACAGTGGTGAATCACATCACAGAACACCCAGGCTTGAGAAAAATCACATTTTAATTTTTGTGTTCTCACCGGGAATCGAACCCGGAACCTTCCGTGCGTGAGTCAAGCGTCTTGACCACTACACCACGGAGGCCGCCTAGTAGATATATTTATTTATATTATATTTATGATATATTTATTGCATCGACGTGATTTGTCGACCTCGTGGAGTAATGTTCAGCACGTTTACCTACCATTCAAGAGGTCTCGGGTTTGATTCCCGACATGGTTAATATGAAATATTTATTAAAAGGGTGTTTCCACACTAGTCCCTGGACTGGTACCTGAAGCGAAAGACTGATCAGACACCAATGCAGTGCCCTATGCACCATTAGGTGCGAATAGAGAATAATGAAAAAATTATGAATTTATGGCGTAGCCGAGATACTATTAGGTGTTAGCATAAGTTTTGTCCATTTTATCTGCAAAGCATGAAAAAAAAATCTGCTTTACAAGATTTTGTGTTTGCTTTTACGTTACACATATTATTTTATTTAAGCCTTAAAAATGGAATGTCATGTAGACGAAATAAAGAAATTTTGATTCCTTCCGATTCGTGTTCAATTGAAGGAAAAAAACAAATAGGAAGAATATATGTTACTGATTATTGTAGCAATTACTTTTTTTTATTTTTTATTTGTATGGGGAATATTTGTATGAGGTTTTACTGTATCACTAAAAAAGCCGCATTCTCGGGGAGCCACTGGTTAAACCTGAGGATGTTAAATTGCTCGCCCCCTAACTGGTGGCCCGATACTTGAGGATCTGGGCTTGAAGGGGAGATTTAGCAATATGAGAACACTCACTCGTCACTCAGTGGCCGGGCTCTTTAAAGAGGTAGCCATCTCTTCAACTCCGCCTTTCAATAAAATGTATTCAAACAGAATTACCGCATACAATGTTTATTTATTACATGTAGGTAGGGATCTCACAAACGAAATTGATAGAAACTATATTATTTTTAAATACGTGATTAGATACCAAAGGATGTTTATTCTTTCTGCCTATGTTTGTACCTATATCCACCCTTTTTAAATCTTCCATCTGTTTTTGTATTTATGTGGGTGAGATTCTATTGAATTATTTCACCTACTAGGCAACACCTGACAATACTTTTGATATTTTTAGAGTGGCTTATAAACCCTAACCTCCCAATGAACATATTTATAAATAATAATACAGTGAAATTTTGTGCTCAGAGACATTATTACATATTAAATATATAAATTTAAACAAGAACAGTTAAATTCTGTATCAAATAAAGCAACAAGTAATAACAATGAACACTTTTCATACGCTTTTTGAGTTAAGATAATTTAACTAATTAAAGAAAAAAATTGGCACACCAATTTAATCAAACTTAAAAACAAATCAATTTTTCTGGGATCATTTTATGTAATGTATGAACTGAAGCAATAATATATTTTAACCAGACGTGTATAAGGATGCTTTCACACCAGAATATTTCATAGTCCTTGGACTGGTACCTGCAACGTAAGGCTGATCATCTTACCTCCATGTTACAAAAATGACCGAGATACGCTGCGATTGGTGTACCGATGCAGTGCCCTATGCACCATTAGGTGCGAAAAGGGAATAATGATTATGATGATGATTTATCTAATAAACAGTATTTAATTTTATTATGCTTTATGGGTAAACATAAATAATGATAAAATACTACATAAAAGTAGGTAGGTTCATAATTAAATGTGTTTGAAAAATTATAACAGTTTTAGGCAAAATATTGTAGGTATTATTTAGGGAAAAAAAAGCAAGGAGGATTATGGAGGGCTTTGGAATCATACGAAACATAATGTTTTCCCTTTTTCTAAATTGGTAGCTACTCAAACAGATTGTGTGGCCAAATTTGTTGGTTAAGATCGGCTGTTACCCATCCATTTTCTTTTCTTATCAATAGAGGGAGTTGAAATGTAAATTTAACATTTTTTTAAGGTTATTTTTAACAACCATAGAATTAAGAATAGTCCAGAAACCGCATACGCCCATCAAACAGAAGGCGACTGAACTACTCATAAGGAGTAGTTTTACGTTTTGACCCATTGTTTCATTGTAGACATCGCTCAGTACGCAACTCCCGATTTGAATTCAACTATGCAGTGTTGTGTCGTTTTAAATTGTAAAAATACTGCTGGGATCTTAAAGAAACAGTATGGGATCACATTTCATGTATAAGTAGCAAATGCATTACTTAAAAATTGAATTATTTTTCCATCTGTAAGATTATCAAAGAAAACAAAATGGAAATTTTGTTAGTGTTGCCAGGGTAGTCAAATTTTTTACGCTACTTTGCTCATCAAATGAGAGAACTAATTAAAATTGGACCTCTCGGATCAAACAACGTCGTGGTGGACATTTGACCGACATTATCTTTAAAACAAAAAATATTATTTTACATGATATAATAATATCTGTTTTATGTAAAATAAAATTAGTTTTATTTTTTAAGTTCAACGTTCATTAATTAAATTGCTCTTATTAAATGACCCTTATCTACTCTGTTGTGTCAATCAATGTTTCCGTGTGTACAATAGAATTTGAGTGAAATTAACAAATTGCTTTTTTTTAAATACATTATTTGTATTATGACTATATTTTATGTGATCTGGCAACATTACGCAGTAACTTCGCGCATGCGCGCGGCGAAGGTGGGGGGGTTTTTGGACACAATTTTTAATTCTATGTTAACACCATTTTTTTCTACAAAGCAATGATCGAAAATACTAAATGTTCATCAAATAATTTATCAAAAAAAGATAATAAACATTACAATTATATTACTTAATAAAACTTTATTAAACTATGATAAATAAATACATAGATTTTGTCACAAATAAAAATCGATCCACCAAATTTAGAAAGTTAACAAATAAATATTTTAATCAGTACAAGAGTACCATTTTTAAGCCATTATACTTGTAAAAAGTGTAAAAATACCCATTCCCAAATAATTTAATTCAAAAATAAGTAAGCTGCCTTATAATTAAATTATTTTAAGAAACAATGAACAAATTTAGCTAGAAATGCGAATTTCGCTAATGCTCGAGAACAATACAATTTCAAATTTTGACACTTCGTGACGCCATAGATAGTCACAAAGACTGACTAGTGAATTTGAGCGGTAAAAATTCCATAGATAAAATTTACATAAAGCGTAGAAACGGAAAATCAAATGACATTCTTTTTATACACATTTTTTTCTACATCCATTCGAATTTTCAAATAATTATAATAAAATTACAATTTCTTATTTAAATAAATAGTTAAATCTGTAGGCAATGAGAGTTCATTGAAGATTGATAGATCGTCGTTGCGCCGGTAATACATGTTAAGTGAGCATTCTTTTTTAAAAGTATTTTTAACTTCTCATTACATTACACAAGGTTCCAATTTTTGGTTTTCAATAAAAAAAATGTACGCAAAAATCTATCATCAAAGAGATAGATGCATTATTTCATTCATCTGCTGAACAATTTTTTTAATGTTTATATTTACAGATATAATCAGCGCAACGACGGGATATTATTTAAAAAGTCATTTTGGGAAGGGAATATGGACGTTTGGGCTAAATTTCACTCACATCATTAAAGGTTTTATCTTTTAACTTTAAAACCTTTTAAAAACCACCAGATTAAAAAAATTGAAGAAATGTGGATATTTAAACAATGGCACAGTGTGTAATGTGATGTACAGCCAATGACAGGTCATAAATCCTGTAAATGTCTAGACCCCCACGTCCCCTTCTCAAATATCGATCAATCTTAAATATAGAGGCTAGAACAGAAATAATTTCAAATATTAATCCATTTTTTTTAATGAAGCAAATTCAGCCAAGAGTGAATATATCGTCGCCATTCTGGCAAAAGTCACTAACCCTAAAAATGACAGTTTTGAATATGCCATTTGAAGCGTAAAATTATATTCTTTAAGAGGCAAATGTCACCAAGGTAACTTATTTAAAAAAAATGTTGGGTTAATCTGAATTATTCATTTTTTACTATATGGCTTTTTAATATTCAATATAAAAACATTTTTTTAAATATTTATTTAAATAAAAATTATTTTTGACCACAACATTATAATTATTATTCCTAATATTTCCTTCCTTTTGTGAAATCATTATCCAGATTATAAACAAGCAAAAACCATTTAATCAAATTATAGCCACCTTGCCTCATTAAAAACCTTCCAGATCTTTTAAAATGTATCAGGAGGAAAAGTTACCAGTGGAATTTATTAAAAAGACATGAATAAAGTTGTGTTCATAAAACCTCCAAAACACAAAAATCTGATTTTTCCTCGGTATCCAATCTATCAAATTAGGATTTCTCAAACTGATGCTGTTTAGGTTAGTGACTATTGCCTGAACGGCGACGATATATTGTTTTAAAAGTAATTTATTTTTAAATGATGGCAACACTAAGCAAGATGGCGGCCTACAACTAGTGATATGAATGATTTCGATTTGGTGATCTCTCTCCTAATGCGTGGGTTACCAGTTTGTAATTTACACATACATATAGGAAAAAATAAACATCTATATTGGTAATATCTTAAAGAATTGCAAATCCTCGTCTACCAATACTTGATTTTTAAATTGCATAAGATAAATCCTAAAAGGGTTAAATACGGTATGGGTCTATGAGGGTTTGGACATCCTAAAAATATTTTTAAGTTATACCCGGTATAATTAATTTCTAACTTTAATAAAAAAAATATATTTGTGTTTCATATGCAGTCATGATTCGAGGGATAATATTGTCAGGTTTCTGGCATAAGTTGGTAACTACATTTGAGTAATTGTGAGATTTTTCACTTTTTAAGTTAAAAGCTCATCCCAAATCAACAATTAAAATAAAATTGCAAGCTGAATATTATAAAATATCTTTTATTGTAATTATAAAACACAAAGTATTTTTATTTACTTTTTAAATAAAGATTATTTGATGCCATTTATGAAGACATCTCATCTTCCGAAAATTTGTAGGTACCAACTTGTGCCAGAAATCCGACGTCCGAGTCTTGAATTTTGTCAAATGAGTTAAAGATACATTTGATTTTCTCAAATGAGTGAAAAAGGTAAGTTTCTCAACTAAGTCTTAACTTAACCCCTTAGGGTTCTTTAATTAGGGTTCTTTAAGAACCCCTTAGGGTTCTTTAATTTTCTCAATAGGGTATTTTCACTAATCAGGAAGAATGTTGAAAATATATTATATACTTAGAGCGCTTTTTACGATTCTAATGATTAAACTATCAATGTATAGCAAACAAGTTTTCATTCATAATTTTCAGGATAAAAGCAAGTACATTTAAAATGGCAAGATTGGCATCATCTCACTTTGTGATATTACATATCATACCCGCTGAGCGCGCCCATAACAAATATTGCGTAAAAATATGGCGCTTTAAAGTAATACATCCCGTTTGTCCCTAGGGGGTGAAAGGTCTTATTTTCAGGTTATTCAAAATATGCGTATTTTAAACTATTGTGGAAAACTTATCTGAAGTCGCATGGAAAAAATAACTATTGTAATTTTTTGCTTATTTAGAAATAACAATAAAAAAAATGTGAAAAGACTCTATTACGTGGGGCTAGTTGCACCGAAAAAAGTTAAGAACATTATGTTAAAGTCAAAACGGGTTGCATGGAAAAGTTAGAGCTATCCGTTTAACCTGATTTGACAAAAAAAGACTAATACTAATGTTTTCAATGCAACTAAATGAGATATTTAATGTTTTTGAAAAAGTGGCGTTGAAAAAAATTCAATCAAAAATCTAAAGTTCTTATTTAAATGTATGTACAAGATTTAATAATACATGGTGTTGGTAAATGATTTTTTTAATCATGGTAATCTGGTTTATTTACATATGGTATAATATTTATTTTACTGGTAACCCTAGAGTGCTTCTTTAATGAATGTAACCTAACCTAAAATTACTTTGACATAACCTAATCTGACAGTTTCATAATCTTGAATATATACAATGAAACTATGTTTTTGTGTCAGAAATTTATATAATTAATGTATGTGCACGTAGGAGCAGTGACAATTTGACACGAAGCAAAATAACATACGCTCTATAGTACTTTTAAAAAATAAAAAATCATATATTTCTTATAAATAATATACGGGTGATTGAACCCGAGAAAATATTTCGAGGATTGGAAAAAACATTGGCGTTAGGGTATATCTGATGGTGGAAGGAAATCCTAAACAATCTACACGAGCTACAATGCTGTTGCCAAGCATTAAATGGCTTCCGTATGTGCAGAGACTGGAAACTCTGTCTCACAAAGCTGCAAGAACGCCGAGAAAGGGGTGACATGATAGAGACAGATAAAATACTCAACAACTCAACAGCCACTATAGCTGCCCAAATTTTGATTCCATGTTCAAACTAAAATAAGATGCTGACTTCGAGGCCAGTCTCAGGCTGCAGAAAATCAGATTCAACATAAACCAACAGAAGCTTTTCCTCGACAATAGAGTTGTTGGTGGTTGGAATAAGCTACCATAAGATATAACTTCAAAAAGGGCTAGATTTGTCTTGAAAAGGTTAAAATACGCCAGCAACTAACTTTCATTAAAATGGATTTAAGCATATCAGCTTTAAGCTGTTGTATAAAATTAAAATAATAATAACCTGAAGACCAGTGTGTTCGAAACTCGGCCTTTGATATTTTTTGTTGTTTGGATAGTTAATTCGGCATTTATTTTAATGTGCAACTTTAAACTAGTTGACAACGATAGAATAAAAAAAAATACGGACTTTTAAACACAGACAGCGTGCCACATCACACAGTTTGACACAACATGAAACTGATCAATCGAACCAGCTAACGACAGGTCACAGGTTTATATATTGGTGAAAATATTTCTCAAAAAACAAATATTATTTTGAATTGTAAAAAAAAGAACCGAAAATGATATTTTTTGAGAGGAATAGTTTTTAATTTTTGCTTTTGTTTATAATAATCTGCTTTCAAAAGTGGCAGGGGTCGGACGAATGGTCTACGTCACTTTACATCACCGGAAGAAGTGCACACAAGTCCAGGGGAACTATAAGGTGTAAAAACATTTCCTCGTCCACTTCAAAATAGGTCAGGGGTGGAGCATGTCGACCTTGCTTAGGTCAAACCCACAATTCTGAAAAAAGCGATTTCATTATTTCAAATGTGTCTTAAATCAATCGCATAGGTCTTATACATTTATGTTAAAAGGTGTTTGCAGTTCAAATCCTTTTGCTAGAAAGTGAGTAAGACAGTGAGAAAGTTATGCCCGAAGGGAAATTGGATATAAAAATTCTTACACCCAGTAAGAATTAGAGCAGTTAATTGTACGGCGAAATTTCTTGAAAATATATGAAGAAAATAATAAAAACTAACTGCTGCGCATGGTGTCAATAAATGATAAGAGAGTTGAGATGGATTTCCGGTAAGTAAACTGGGCAATCAGCAGAACTCATCGAGAAGGGGAAAAGAACTTGAGACGTCACACGCAAAGTAATTTTAAAACTACAAAACTTTAAAAAATCATACTGCTGATAATACGACACATATTTTTTTTTTGGCTTAGTTTAAGTCTATAACAAATAAAAAATAATAAAAAATCACTGAGCCATGGTTTAAAATAAATTAAATTTCAATTCAAAAGACAAGTCATTCTTTCGAAGTGGTATTCGTATGCTGCCAGAAAGATGGGAGAACGTAGTCACTAGAGATGAAAAATACTTTCAAAGACGTCTTCTCTACTTATTTTTAAAAACAAAACAGCAAGAACTTATTCAAGTCCCCTATATAAAAATCAATAGTAAATAACACCTCATCTTTTATTCAAACTGCAACGATCCAATACAATCCAAGCATCAAAATAGTATAACATAACATAAAAATATACAATAAAATATTTAATATTTAAATAATAAAATCTACCAAGTATGGAAATGTACGAAGATCACGGCTATATTTTATAAAAAGAGGTAATCCTTACACGCTAACTTCTTTTTAAGTATCTTAAAATTATTACATAGATGCTCTTATGGGAAAAATATATATATTGGTGAGTGATGAAAAGACTGGGTTCAGCATTTTAGGAAGCGAAATTGTACAAATCAGATCCGCAGTATATCGGTGAAGATCAAGAAGCCAGAGTTTGCGGCTGGTACAGTTGTATTTGTGGCAGACCATGGAAAAAACGTTAACAAATATTCTTTTCGCATCATTCTGTTTACATCTTTAACTACAGTCCTTAAAATTTAGCTTGATTAAAATGACAGCTACCAAATAGTGATGGGAAATTACTGATCACTGATCACTGATCATGTACCGATCAAATCGATTTTATCAGTTTTTTCATGCAAACATGAAACTCTGTTTCCGAAAATTGATATAAAACCGCAAAAACAAGCCTATTATAGTGGGTTTAAGACAATTATTCACTAAAAATAAGACATTTAATACTTTTTTCATGAACATTAAAAGAATTATATTTTTATTCGATCGATTTACATTGATCAATTTGTCCAATCTCTAGCATTTTTGCAAAATAATGTAACCTTGTAAGAACGTCATTAATAATTAGGTTTATTTGAGTTTTTTTAAGTTTTAAAGCTGATTTTATATAATTATGTTGATTTATATGTCAAGCTTTGTATTAAAAAAATAAATTAACACGCCAGATACGAATAATTTTTCGTGTGTCAATATAAATAACTCCTTTTACGTTACTGCAAAGTTATGTCGTCACTTTTGCTGACAACTGTAATTCCATTCAAGCTATATTTTAAGGACTTTAATACAAGCGCACCAGTGGCAAGCTCCCGCTTCGTGATCTCTACCATCAGTCAGCTTACACGTCCGTCTCCGGCGACACATTATTTTAAACTAATGGAAGTGAGATTCTGGAAGAATGGCGGTATTGTGTGCAGTCGGACGAGTAGAAAACGGCGTATTTGGTTGCGGAGCAGTACAGGGTGGTCGGGGAGCAGCGCGGTTAGCGGGCGGCCCATCTCTGCACGGCCTCCTCCCACTCGGCGGCCTGGGCTGCCAGGGCGGCCAATTCCGCGCCACCCTGTATTTACAATAGAAAAACAATTAGTTCCTAATAAACATAGTTTTCAGTATTATTACAATGGATAATTTGCATTTTTTCAAATAGTTCTTTTATGCAAGTCTTTGTTCAAGAAAATACACACATAGATACAATATTATTTTACAAATATCTGTATCTTAGAGGCAGACGGATGCAAATCCAAACGTCAAATGTTCAACCAAAGCCTAAAGAATCTACTTTCTCTAAGTGATTTCTAATACTGATTTAATTTTTTAAGATCCTTATGACTTTTTAATTTGTTTTTACTATGTATTTTGTTGTTTTATTACATCTTTTACTTTATTTTTAAATAGGTTTTTTTTTCTCTTTCTACTCAGTATTTTGCTATGTATTTTTATTCATTAATTTTTTTACTATGACTTTAAATATGTTTCTTACCATCTATTCTGTTTTTATTTCCCATTTTACTGAGTTTTAAAATATTTTTATATACATAGTTATATATTTTAAATGTTTTTTACTATGTTTTCACTACATTTGTTACTTTGTTTTTACTATGTTTATTAAATACTTTTTTACTATGTCTTTACTACATTTATAACCATGTTTTTACTCCATTTTTTGCTTTGTTTTCCACTTTGTCCTCTATCTTTATAACTGTTTCTATAAATTGATTACTGTTTTTTATATTTATATTTTTTTGACTGTCTTAGAACGGGGTTAATAACCCTAGTTAGGCAGTCAAAGCAACTTTGTATAAATTATAATTTTGTGTATGTAATATAATATGATAATAAATAAAAATAATTCAGAACAATTATTTGTATTTTCAGTATCTTAATACATTGGTTTTTTTATTTAAGGACTTACATTTCTTAAAAATCAATGGACATGATCATCAACGGGATACGAAAATCGAAATGTCATTTTATCAAAACCTGGACTTGCATCCGTCTGCCTCTGAGGTACAGATATTTGTCCCGATAAACTATCAATTAATATCAAAAACATTCATCACTTATGGTTTGACATTTTACACATATTTATGTATAAATTTGTATAAGCCACATTAACTTAGTAGTAGTAGTAAGTACATGATTAGTTTATGTGATGCTTTATCATCATAAAAGGAGCCTCATCGGAGCGCTGGTTAAACCTGAGGATGTTAAAGAGCTCACCCCCTACCTAAAGCCCGATACTTTACGGATCTGGGCTTGGAGGGGGAGATTTAGCAAAATGAGGACTCTCGCCTTCCACAAAGTAGAGCGGGAACTATTCACGGGATCCGTCACAATAGATCTTTACAGGTCGCAGTGACGTCAGGAGTTTGAATAGCACTGACCACCACCTCTAAGAATAAGAATAAATAAGGGTTAGTTGACAATGTGTTTCTTTTTTGGGTGATGGCGTGTGTGTTAGATTTGTTCCGACGTTTCGGCTACCATTGCAGGAGCCATCTTCAGGGTAAGCTGAGTGTTTTGTAGAAAAGTGTGTGTTTAAGTACTAGCAATTTGTGCCGTGTCGCAGTCGGCAGTAGGCACATTTCAGTTTGTTAGAAAATTTAAAGATATTAAACAAAAAAAAGAGGATACTATAATTTTCATGTAATTCCCATTCAATAATAAAATACAAATAATAGAAGAAATATCAATAAAATCAAAATCAATTTTGATCGAGAACCAAATCATTAAATTAAAATGCGGTTTATTATCAAAATCACAAATTTCTTAACAAGTAATTTTAGGAATTTATTTAGTGAAGAAAAATATCCATGTTTGCGGAGATGTGCGGCATATTTGACATTTGATCCACTTTCCTCTGCGAATGTACATTTTCTACGATTTATGCAATCAAAACAAAACATCGCTCTCGTTTGACAGGTGACCATTTGGCAGCATGTATACGAATATGATATTTCATGTTTCCAGCCTGCCCTCTGATACTACGATAGTTAATATTTACAAATTGTAAATTTAATTATAAGCACATCATACTATGTTTATGTTTGTGTGAAGTCATTATTAATTTGCTGTTATTAAAATAGCTTGATATTGAATCGGTATTGGTATTGTCGTAAATGACTACTTTCTGTGTTAGTAGATCGCCGTCAAGAATTTCAAAAGCTAGTTGCCCATAGTGGTTAAAATTTTGGCCACACATGTTATATAAAATATATCTCTGTACCTGTTATAATCCAACATGTATAAATATAAATAAGTGCAACATAAGAAAACAATTACATTTTTCAATACAAACAAGATAGGTCAAAGCACAGATCCTTGCGGTATTCCATTTTCACACTGCTTTCATGATAAAGTTAACATCGAAACCATAAACAGGATACAAATTGTGTACATGGTGAAGTGAAGACTTACAAACTAAAGATAGTGTATGTGTAGTCTATTTTCCCGAGTTATAAAAGTACAAAGTCAGGTTAAACAAGCTCAAGCACTCACTGACGTTTACAAAATAGACAGATATTCTTATTAGCCGCATCTCAAAATGAGAAAATACGGTGTTGCCCTCGACGTATCAAAATAAATCTGTCGTAATTTTTTTTTCTCGTGTTCTCTTCATTTGGAAAAAAGGACAACTTATGTTAACACCCATACATCGTTGAAATCCATATTGCATGTTTCGACTTGTACTTTTGATACCCAGTGCTAGTGTTCGGTACTATGAAAAGTGCAGGGTGATGATAAATAATAAAAAATGATACGGTAAAAAATAAAAAAAACAAACCATAATAAATGGAGTCATTTTCTGGACAATCCTTCTACCTGGGAGAGGTGGAAACCTGAGGATGAGGTACAAATTATACAAAGAAAATGATAAGGAATGGAATACACACAATTTTACTATAAAACTACATATTACTATACGTTCAGTTAGCACAAAGAACCAGACACTCGCTTGTAAGGAATTATTTTAATTTTTTTACTTATTTTAATATCGACGCTGGAAAGGCTATAGACGGGGTAAATCATATTTTAATGTGTATTCGCCCATTTATTGAAAATATTTTACAAGTCTGGTGTCCTTTAATGTAATTAGTTCTGTGGTTATTAAACTGCGATGTCGCTTAAAGTAAATAGCCTTTCCAGCGTCGATGGCAGCCTCCGCGGCGTAGCGGTCAAGAT
>NW_028280540.1:0-16485 GCF_059751315.1 Micrasema longulum | reverse complement strand
TGTTCACACGAGGACAATGAAGCCGCGCGTAAGGGTGGGGCTCATCATTGTTCCGCGGAGATAGCGTGCTCGTCTATCTGGTGGCGATGCTCGGGACAATGTTTTGTCCTTCAAATTGCTGTTTTAATGTGGACAATGGTCGAGTCAAAAGAAACAAAACGCTGGCACAAAACAATATTGTTTTGTCTACAAATAAACGGCTTTTTAGGCTTGTTGGTAGAGATTTTTACTAAAACAAACAATCACCCCGTTTCCTGCAAGGGTAGGCAAAGAGGAAAGGACACATTTATAACTCTGTAATTGCATACAGACCTCGCTTGCTCTACATTCATACATCTTCTCGTGTACGCACGCCTAGTATCTCTAGCCTAGCTCTCAATTTACTTTATAAAATTTGAATTAAAATTATTTTATTTGGTTTGCTAAATTATGGGCCTGATTATAAACCTGGTATAAATTTACTTGTTTGCATATAAAAAGGATGATATTTCCATCCATATTCTACCACTATGCCAAGGCGTAACTTTATAGATAGTAAAACCCAACATGTGTTTATTTATTTATTTACTTCAACGCCTTTTCGGCTTTTACATGTTTTTACATACATATATACAAATAAAGACAGACATGTATTTTACAAAGAAGTAGAAAAAAGTATATAAATGATTTTTAGAAGAAAAAGAAAATATCAAAAAATATCATCCTTGCATATTAGTGTAAAAGTGGAAAGAACAGAAGTGCATTTTTAAATATGAAGACAGAAATGCATTTTACACAAAGAAAGAAGCAAGAAATAAAAATCATTACATATTAGTAGAAAATATATGGGGATACATAATAATACATACATATATTGCAGTGGAGAACAGGAGTACATTTTTTCGTATAGGTTGTATTAAAATAACTAGTTAGTTAAATTAATCTTATCATTTTAGGTCTATAATAAGGATTGTATTCACATTCGTATGCTGCCCTATGCCTGGGCGTAACTTCGTGACTAAAACCCTAAATGTATCAAATTAAACTTATCATTTATAGGCCTATAATAATGATAGTATTCCCATCCGTATTCTACCACTATACCTGGGCGTAACTTTATAGCAAGTTTATGATTGAGACCCTAAATGTATTAAATTGAACTAAATTTTTTTATGGTTTTTAGATCCAAAACCTGTTATTCTGAGTTATAAAAAAAATCTAATTAGTAATAATAAGTACGATGTAACAAAAATTAACAAGAATGAGGCCGCTATATCAGATGTGACGATGATACAAAAGAATCCAATATAAGTCAAGGGGTAAGACAGGGACAGGGATGCTCACTATCACCTGTTCTTTTCAACGCTTATATACAGGGAGCGATTGACGACTTGAGAGAGACGATGAGTCACAGAGAAGGTGTAAAGATACACGGGCAAAAGGTGGATATGATAAGGTTTGCTGACGATATTGCTATGGTTGCTGAAAGTGAAGAAGCACTGCAAGAGGCCTTAACAACTATGGAAAGCAATCTTCAAAATAACTACAGTATGAAGATAAATAAAGTCAAAACAAAGCTACTGACTGTAGGCCGAATACAACACCAGGTGAGAGTAGTGACGTCGGAAATACCACTAAAGAACACCAAGGAGTTTGTCTACCTCGGGAACAAAATAACGTGGGACGGTCGATCTAAGAGCGAGGTCGACAGCCGTACACATCTAGCTAGACTTGTATTTAATAAAAGGTCAAAAACAATTGAATCAAATAATAAAGACCTAAAACTAAGAATACTCCTAATCAAGACCTATGTATGGAGTATCTTGATGTATGGCTGCGAGACATGGTGCCTATCCGAAAGAGATAAACGGAGACTAGAGGCTTTTGAGATGTGGTCCTATAGAAGACTACTAGGAATTTCCTGGAAAGACCACATTACAAATGAGGAGGTTCTACAAAAAGTCGAAGGTGGGAGGCGCCTGCTCAGGACCTTGTCCGAAAGGCGAGCGAGATGGATCGGCCATGTAATACGTCAAGAAGGCCTCCTGCATGTCATATTGGAGGGGATGACCGAGGGGACAAATTCTAGGGGACGCCCACGCCGAGAGTACCTGGAGGACCTATTAGAGGACGTGCGCTGCTCATCATATGTTGACTTTAAAAGAGCCGCACAAGACAGGGAGGAATGGAAGAGAAGAATGAATGTAATTGCTGCCAGCCAATCCCAGGATCGAGACCAGAGAAGAAGAACAAAAATTATATGAATTCAAGTATTTTCTTCGAATCTTTGTCTATAAACATTTGGACAAACTCAAAGTATCGTTGATAAAACATACTGGCTTTTAAATATTTTTGGTACCCGCCCTCTCTGGCTTTAATCATCGTTAAAATCACATTAATTAAATTATAAATCACGGCATTCATTACACTCTGGGTCATATTTTTTTGTTTTTTTACCATATGTTTATCTTCCGATAATTGATAAACTTGTTTAACTAGTTTTTAAGCCGGCTGGTCTAATTTTTTTAAGCTTCTGCCAGCCAATTAGCAATACATTAGATGGAACAGTAAGATTACGCTGTATGCACGTTCAATATGTAATAGGGGCTTCAAAAAAATCAGAAGTTCACAGAGTTACCATCAATTGCCTGTAGAGTAATATCCAATTTTCTGTACGAAAATGTGTATAATTTTGATAAAAATATGAATAAAATTCCTTGCTTAGGTTTTACTTCGTTTTATTTGACCAACGACTGCTTTCGTCTTAGTACATTATAGGCATCTTCGTCTGGTAAATTGTTTACACTCTCCTCTTTTACGCTGGTCCTAAACAGCCAAGTGGCAGCCCTAGACACACAAATGTAATTTATTTATTTATTGTCATATTATAAACATACAATTATGATTTATAAAAAGTGTCTTTGATTATCTAACTAGGGTTAAAAACAGTGATCTAATAAAATCGAATTAGTAATCAGAAAATATACAAACAGAAATAAAGGTAGCCGACATACTGAAAACCACAGTTAAAATAATATTTTAATACTAAAATACGTAGTAAAAACAAAATACATAGTAATGAACATAGTAAAAGATATAGTAAACAACGTATTTAACCCAGTTAAATACGTAGTAAGAACAAAATACATGGTAAAAAACAACTAAAAGTCTGTTCATTATTACTAGAATTCCCAAATAAAAAAACCAGCCGAGCCGCGTGATTTATTTATTTACTTATTTTATTTATTTACAAAGGAAATCATACAGTCTTTATATAAAATAAGGTACAAAAGAACAATTAAAAAAAGTAAGACCAATTACAGATTTCACACTAATTTATTATGAATGCAGGAGGAGAGGGGAAAAATTGAATTCTAAAAAAGTAAAAATATGAATATTAAATGAAAAGTACATAAAGTACATGTGATGTAATAAAGTACACATAAAGTGATACCCGACATAGCGCTGATAATACGATACGTGAAAATTAAAAAAAAAATCTTAGTTTAATAGTCTATTAACAAATCAATTAATTTAAAAAACCACTGAACTTCCTCATTCTACAAAATCTTATATTTTAGTTTTTTAATGCAATACGCATGTATCCCATGTTTTTAAAACAAGGAAGATTTAAAAAAAGAATTATTTAAATTGATTGCATATTTAAATTATGCAGTTTCAACATATGGGGAAAAACGTATTATGTGAGATTATGCAAAAAAATACGATTGGAAGGAAATTGGTCCTTAATGACAGGTTACGTTAACGAGACCCTGAAAATATTGATTGCAAGATTTTTACAGTGCTACCAGTATAAACCTTAACGAGTACTCGCATTTTTTTTCACAAAATCGATAAATATTTATTTTTTCCATACAATCTCTTTTTATATTATTTTTATGTTATAGCTGTATTTATTAATTCATAACGTCAACATCTGCTGTTGATGAAATCTTCTAAAGGCAACTTTTGTTTTTATGCCCCAATGTCCAAAATGTGTACATAGATTAGTTAAGTCGTCACACACCTTGGAATTCTTTGGGATAGATCTTCCGGCTTATCATAACCGCAGTGTGGGAAGATGGATTAGTATGGGTTAGCCCGAAGTCTTAAATGTTGATCGTGTTTATGAATATGTTGTGTACCATCGTTTTAATGCCCTTGTTACCCTTTGCAATATAGTTTTATGTTCTTTTTGTTTAGTTTCGTGTACATATGTTTCTTCATTTAACTGTTATAATTGGCTTACCCCGTATATTTTTAAACAAAAATAAAATATATATTACATTTAAGGTCAAATAGTTAGGGCAAGAGAAACAAAAGCTTTTATTTCAAAATCTATATATGTTACTTTAGCGTTGTCCTTTTTTTACAGATAAGTAACTTTGACACTGCTTTTGTTTGACACTTTTGCCCGAATCAGAAGGATACCCGTTTTTTGTGCTCATTTGAATGATTGAAGGTACAAATTTAATTGGCATTTTCTCTTTCACGGATATAAGTTACGATTGACAACCTCTGCTTGCACTTGTATAGCGTGGCTATATGGACAAAATGCATTAAATTAACAGTCTTCATGTATTCCAAATGTTTTTTTATATAGGTGCAAGATGTTCATTTAAATTTTTATGCTATGCCTCTTTCAGTTCACAAAAGTCAACCGATGGAAGAGTTGAGGAAATGTGGGTCTTCAAACATGGGCCGAATGGTGAATGTTACATGGCGTGTAACTAGCCAATGACAGGTCATAAGCCCTGTAAATGCAAGGACTTCTATATTCAATTCTCAAAAATGTTTTCCGTCTCGATTGCAACAAATTCAGAAGTAAATAACTCCCCAGAGAGAAAATCCAGCCAACCTACGAACATTTGGACATACTCAAAACGTTTTTGCAAATTTTATCTTCAAAGGGTCAGTAACATAACTATACTGGTTTGGTTACATGATCTTTAAGGAAAAAGTGAGTAATTTTCTCACGACCAATTTCGGATAAAGAAATAAAATAAAAACGCGAAATGAAATACAATTACCCACGCGTCCATGCATAGCAACAAAACGCAATGTACGGACGTGCATAATAATGTGCAGTCGCATCTTCCTTTGTACCGGAGGGTGCAACGTGCAGCGGCTTGTTGGCCGTTTTGTATAGCGTGAGTGCAAATTAAATTATGCACTTAAATTCACTGACGTTCGCAAGAAGATTTTTCTGATAAATACTACAAATAAAAATATTTCAATAGTCACTTATAGTATGGCCAATTTAATAGGTCACATTTGACATTTGTCGGTTTTAGCTTCATAGTGAGGTGACCTGCTTAAAAACATCGAGATAAGTGAATGAATCGATTCGGACTTCAAACATAATGTATTTGAATTGAATTCAGTTACTATGAAAAAGTACTTATACGTACTGTAATTTTATTTTAAAAATCGTCAGTCGAATCCCTGTCCCATTATTATTTTCTGTCGTAAATTTAAGGAACAAAATAAAATAAGTACATAATTTAACAAAATTATCAACATTAGATTTTTCTGGGTAACATCCCTAGTGTTTAAAAAGAAAAAGGGTTCACTGATGCAACATTGTGACGACGTTTAGAACAGAAAAAGTTTATTATGTTTAGAATGGCTTATTAGTGAAAGTAAATCGTAAAATTACCTTCTTTTGTCATTATTACAATAAACATGTAATCTTTTTTGAAAAAAATTAAGCAATTGTGCAGTTCTTAATTCAAAAAAATAAATAGTTTTTTTTTTGCACAACAGGCCAGTAGACCTAATTACATTTGTGTTAACAATATTTTGAGTTTGTCCAAATTTTTGTAGACAAGGACTGGATTCAACTCCCCGGGGAGCTTTTTATATTAACATATTACAACAGAGATGAAGAACATTTAAGAAAAGGTAATATAGAAGTCTAGGCATCTACAGGGCTTACGACTTATCAATGGCTGGATTAAGTGGCCACTTTACACACTGTGTAACATTCACCATTCTGTCTATATTTGAACATCTATATTCCTTCAATTCTTTCATCTGTTGATGTTTGTGAAGTTAAAGAGCTGAAACCTTTATTTATGCGGGTGAGATTCATCTAATTTAATTATTTCACCTACATACTGGGCTTTAACTTCACAAACATCAACAGATGAAAGAATTGAAGGAATATAGATGTTCAAATATAGGCAGAATTGTGAATGTTACACAGTGTGTAAAGTGGCCACTAAATCCAGCCATTGGCAGGTCGTAAGCCTTGTAGATGCCTAGACTTCTATATTACCTTTTCTTAAATGTTCTTCATCTCTGTTGTAATATGTTAACATTTGTGTTAGTTTTAAAAGCATTTTTATTCATTTTTCTTACCTGTATTTCCATACTTAAAAAATTGTAATGTTTAGGTTCCAGAAAATTGTAGTGTCTTTGTCCGTTATTTGTTATAAATATATTTATTACTTTATGTTTTTCTTTTTCTATTGTTTTCCATGGCCGTCCATCTTCGGAAGACGCTAGTGATGTATCACTTAATTTAACGACAGGAAGAAAGAGATTTTCCGGCGACTTTATTGTCCTAAACCAGAACAGTCGGCCATATGTCTCGCATTTTTAAGCCTCAGACTTTCCAGCCAGAGGTCGTCGTGTGCCGCTATTTCCTCCTTCAAGGCTCCTATCCACACAGCTCAATCCCTAGCGAGATCTTACTAATGATCAGCGTCAATGCAAACAGTCTCATGTCGCGTTTACAGACATCTTTAAATCGCAATCGCTGGCCACCATGGGATCTTTTAGCATCACAAAGCACTCCGTACATAATATCTATCGGTATTCGGCCATCTTCCATTTGACTCGCATGACCGAGCCATCTCGAGCGTCTTTCTTTTAAGATCGCCATCGCCGAAGACATCTGAGTGGGCATTATTAGTATCTGCATTTGACTGAAAGATTTAAGGATGGGAGCAAAAATGAGTGGTATAACTGTTAACTGTCTTCTGTATGCGGATGATGCCGTGCTTCTTGCTAGCAGCAAAGAAGGCCTGCAATTCTTGGTAACAAAAGTCTACGATGCATGCAAGAAAAGCGATTTGCTTATGAATGTTGATAAATCGAAAGAGATGGTTTTTGAAAAGGATGAAAATATAACTAAATGTGAGATCAATGTGAACGGAGATATTCTGAATCAGGTAGAAGAATTTGTGTATCTGGGAAGTATGTTCACTAGGGATGGAATGACTGAGAAAGATATTGAAAGGAAGGTGAGTGCCGGGAACAGAGTGAATGGTGCACTTAAATCGACCTTGGCAAATAAATGCTTGTCACAAGAGGCAAAATTGGCAGTTCACAACGGAGTCCTGGTCCCATCCCTGATGTATGGGAGCGAAGTATGGACTTGGAAAAACAGGAATGAAAGTAGGCTGAATGCTGTCGAAATGCGATCTCTCAGGCGAATGTGTAGTAAAACTATGTACGATAGATGCACAAATGTTGAGATCCGTACATTATGTAAGGCTGAGACAAGCATTATCGACAAAATCAAGAAAGGAGTTCTGCGCTGGTTTGGACATGTAGAACGAATGGACAGCGAGAGAACGGCTAAGAATATTTACAATGCGAATGTTGATGGGTGCAGAAATAGAGGAAGACCGAGAAAGACATGGCATGACCAAATCCAACAAATACTTAAAGATGGACATGTCAAAAGTCGGAATAATCGGCGCGCGTGCATGAGAAGATGTATGAATGTATAGGAAGCGAGATCTGCATGCAAAGATAGAGTGTTGTGGCGCTCTATCCTCTCAGCCTACCCTTACGGGGAAACGGCGTGATGGTTTGTTTGTTTGTTTGTTTTGTTCAATATGAATTGTAAAAGAAAGTTTAGTGTCAAGTATAATACCTAAATCTCGTATACTAGACACAGATGATAAGATTTCATCGTTCAGTGTGTAGTCGTATATGATTGGATTTTCCAGACGAAAAAATCTCATAACCTTGCACTTGAAGTTGAGATTAGATTATTGGATGAGCACCAGGTGCTAAAAGACATTAAGTCAGATTGTAATAGTGAACAATCGGAAGGGCTGTCAATCTGTTTGAGAATTTTAGTGTCATCAGCAAACAGCCAAATTGATGGAGTAAGAAAATCATTTTTTTATATAATTGAAGAACAGATTGAATAGTAAAGAGCATCTGAAAATTCTAGGCATAGGGGAATGAAAACCATAGTTAGTCCCATGGTTTTCGGTATGAAAGTGTAAGTTTTGTCTGAGGTTTCTAGTTGGGATATTTAATTTTACTGAGCTCAGCAGTTAAGGCGCATCAAAGAGTGAGTTAATAATTTTAAATAGGACTATAAGGTCGGATTTATTTCGACGGTCTTGAAGAGAAGTCTTATAAAATATTTAAGTAAAACCACCCAATGGTCCTGATGGTTGTTTTATCGGGCCGTGTGGATTTTTACTGCGGTGTGAAAACTGTCTAATGCTTTAATAATGATTGTCAGTAATCCGATATATATATGATATCCCTACATAAGATTGAGTGGTTCTCAAATGATTACCTAGCCTCGGGTTAATTTAAGTTAGTAGCTGATTGGGACCGACTTGTTCCAACTGTTCTGCTAAGAACAAGGAAGGCGATGGATAATGGCTTGTAATTATTATTGGTAATCTGAGGGTCGATTAGTCAACAAAGAAGACAGCTCAATGTGAACCCTTTCGTGTCTGAACAAATTCACGAGAATATAATAAAAAATGTGCTCTGTGCATTTTAAATTTTTTTTTTTTTATTCCAAAATTTATTTATAAACCCTTACGGATTATTACATTCATTTAAAAAAAAATTATATAAACGTTTTTAACATTTAAATTTATTTCAACAGAGAGGGAAAACATTTTTGAAAAGGGAAGAAGAAGTATCAAAATTGGAAAATTGTTTTCAGGCGTTGCCTAGTAGGTGATTTGGTTCAGCCGGATGAATCTCACCCACGTGATAAAGGTTTCAGCTCTTTTACTTCACAAAAGTCAACAGATGGTAGAGTCGAGGAAATGTGGATGTTCAAACATGGGCAGAATGGTGAATGTTACACAGTGTGTAAAGTGGCCACTTAAACCAGCCAATGACAGGTCGTAAGCCATGTAAATGCCTAGACTTCCATATTCCCTTCTCGAAAATGTTTTCCCTCTCTGTTGAAATAAATTTAAATATGAACAACCCCCTAGGGAGGAAATCCAGCCAGTCTACAAGCATTTGGACATAATCAAACATTGTTAAACATTTTTCATTCATACTCTGTTGTTCAAAATAATATTTTTTACATCTTTTGAAAAGTTTGTCTGAGTCTTTTGTTTAGTTTTGTCTGGTAGTTTATTGTATAATTTCAGTCCCTGGTTCATTAGTCTTGATTGTCCTTGTCTTGTTTTAGAAAGTTGTATATGGTATTTGTCTGATATTCTCTATTTATGTCCATGTTGACTACAACGTTTTACAAGTTTTAGTTCTTCTTCTACAATTACATTAGTGGCTAATTTATGGATAGATTTTAATGATTCTAGTTGAAAGAGTTCAGTTGTATTTAATTGCTTAGTTTGTTTAAAAAGTTCTCTAGTTGCAGTTAGATAGGGAAGGTCATATACTAACTTTAATATTTTATTTTGTTGTCTTTGAAGTCTGTTTATGTCATTTTGATATCCTGCTCCCCATAGTAGTTGCGTATAACATATTTTCGTTTTTACATAGGCTTCATACATTAGATTTTTTTCCGTTTTTGGAACAAGGTTTTTGATTTTTTTAAAAAGACTCGATAATGTCGCCACTTTGCTAATTAAATTGTTGATATAAATTGTCCATGTCAATTGTCTGTCTATTGTTAGTCCTAAGTATTTAACATGTTCAATTTCTGTAAGTCGTTTGACCACATAACCGAATATCGCCCGCAACTACACTGGCTCAGCATCAGGGGTGCCATTCTGAACCACTCTCGCGGCACGCGAAAATAGTTATTCTCGTAGTATTTATTTATTTATTTGACACTTTATATACATGTACAATATAGCAAAAACATGTGTTTGCACATGTGCGATGCTGCGACAGTGACTAGTGACTACCGAACATCTACGAAAGCTACCCTTCGGATATTTTTATCTGTTATGTTATCCATAGTGTTGAAGTGCTTTATCTGTTTAGTTTTTTATTGTTTACTTTTTAGTACGAACACTTTACAAATTTACTATTATGCTCAATGTTTGATTTTGTAAATTTATTGATAATTTTAAGTTGCCAGAATTTCACTCGTCCATGCACTTTGTAGCTGCAAGACAATAAGTAATCTAGCTTCAATAGATAAATGTTTTCAACTCTCAAATACCCTAATTAAGTTAATGAGGTCTAGAGTTCCAACCATCCATGCGCTCAGTAGCTGCAAGACTTGTTGTTATCTAACTTCTATTTTTATAAATTTGTTTTTTATATAATTTTTTTAAATATCACTAAATCTCTAAAGTTTATCGTCAAATAAGAAATGTAAATAGGGGCTAGATTTCTTATTGTCTATGCGCTCTGTAGCTGCGAGACGTGCTGTAATCTAGCTCCTGCATATTAATGATTGGAGACGAGGAACAAGAATCTCAACCGTCCATGCTCTCTGTAGCTACTAGACGTGGTGGGATATTTATTTACTGTACAGCGCCCTTGAGCCGATTTTCACAAAAACAGCGATAAATAAATAATGTTTATATATATACATATAAGGGCGGGCATATTGCCTTAAGGCATTTTTTTCCTACCTAGCCAAACCGTTCAGTTTGAGAAAATTATAAAAACATGGACATCTTGAATCTTACAATTTAATACAAAAATTAAAAACAAAGATTAACAAAATAAAAATATTTTTTTAAAAATACACTATACTATGAAGAGAGGAGAGGGGATGGGAAGGAAAGAAGAGGGATAAAGGAACAATTTAAATATTAAGACAGTGACGTTTCAATCTTGAATTAAATGTAAGTAAAGAGGGCGTCTCTAACATTAGTGGGTAGATTATTCCACAATCAAGCGGCTACTACTGTGAAAGAGGAGGCAAGAAAATTAGAGCTATGACCGGGTATAAAAAGGGTAGTCTCGTTACTAGAACAATGAGTCGTATATTTTGTATGTAAATACACAAGATAATACGGCTGTGAGAGCGTTTGGAATACCAGCCCTGGCAAATAAGAATAATCTACCCACTATTGTCAGAGACGCCCTTTTTTATTCACATTTAAAACACGATTCGACAATTCAAAATTTACATTAAATAATAGCATTTAGAAGAACTGCAGAAATTCGTTTCAAAACAAATAACCCAATTGTCTAACTAAAAATCAACTCTTTGTAATGCTGACTACCAACTTGAGCGGAAATAATGAAAACATATGACTGAAAATAGAATTATCGATTATTAATTTCGATAATTAAATATTTAAAAAACTCTACATTTTATGTACATCTGGTCTGAATGTGTTAAAAATGCGATAAAAAACAACACAACTCAAAAATAATAAGAAAAAATGCAGAATACTCCTATAGTCGAACGAGATGTGTTCTGGTCTAGTGGTGGTTTTTTTGAAAAAATAAATATTTGCGTTTTTATGATTTACTTCAACGAGTTATAAATAAAATAGTTTTCGATCTGTGGCTCTTTTGAATTTATACAGTGACACGTTAGCAGGTAATATATTTTAAATTTGACTTGTTAATTAATAAGATTTAAAATATTTAGTGTTAGTTTATTTTTAAACCTTGGCATAGAAACATGCGTGTTCTGAAACTGGTAGGCATATTAATTTTATTTCCGTGACTTTAGACCGACTAAATTCATATTTATATTATTAAACATTGAAAATTACAAAGTTAGAGCTAGCTACAGTATTTCCAAAGACCTAATTTTTCAGAAGAGACAAATTAGTATTTTTTTATACTTCAAACAAGAAATTGTTCATTTAATTTGTTGTCATAACTTTCATAATATTAATAAAATTAATTTAAGCTGGTCAATTTGACAAAAAAAATGTAAATTTTAAAATGTTTTTTTACTTTTATTTTATTGTTTTCACATATAATTGATGAACAATATAAAAACATAAAAAAATGTAATAATTATAACAATGTCGTATGTATTGTTTGTTAACCATAATAATTAAAATAAGAAATAAAATGAGTAAAATACGTATTTTTTATTTTTCAATCCGAGACTTTGAAGAAGATTTTTTTTCTTAAATATATACAGGGTGTTTTTCAAACCCTGTCACATCCGAAACCACGATGATATGTATGAACAAAAAGACATATTGGCACATTAAAATATTTTTTTTGGATGAATAAAATTTACAAAAATAAAATATTAAAAAAAACTAATTGTTGCTTACTTCTGCATAACTAAATCCAATAAATACTTAAATTTGGACATGTCAAAAGTCAGAATAATCGGCGCGCGTGCATGAGAAGACGTATGAATGTAGAGGAAGTGAGATCTGTTTGCAAAGATAGAGTGATGTGGCCTTCTATCATCTTCGCCTACTCCTACGGGGAAACGGCGTGATGGTTAGTTTTTTTTCGTTTTTTTTTGACATTTTCAAAATACTGTCAATTTAAAGATACGTTACTTTTCCTTTGAAGCATCTTATACTTTTTTTCTTTTTTTTTGTTGCGCGTGGCTAACTTCACTTAGCAGTATTCATTAGCTGGTTTTGTTCCAAGTCGTGACTGGATAGTGGAGTAGAAATTATAAGATACTTAAGATTGGTAACTAATGCGTTCTAGAATAGGACAAAACCACTAGTTTTCAATGTGTTAATTTTATAAATATTGGTTAAATGTCAGAATTTTTTTTTATTTTTTATTTAATGCACAAAATACACAAGTTTAACATAAAGCACAATTATATTTTTTTTATATTCCAACTTGTTAGAAAACTCCGTGTTAAGTCAGGACTCTTCCATACATAAAACAAAAACACGTGTTAACATATTAAACAATATACATCATAATTAAAACAATATATAAAATAATAATGGAAAAATATGAATAGCAAAAATGTATGTTGAAAAATGTAATGCAGAAAAGTTATATAATAATACATGGCAAAATGTTATTAATATTTTTTTGTAATTTTATAATTCAATTCGGTAATTAATTGATAGTAAAAAAAAAACAATAACGTAGTATTAGTAGAACGATAAGTTCATGCTTTTACCAGCTGAGACAGATTGAATGCATACCCAAAAATTTGCCAGTTGATGCCGCCCGTCAATTAATAAATGCGTTTGTAGTGTCTAGAGTCGATTATTGTAATGGTATCTACGCAGGTCTACCGATGAATAAAATGACTCGCCTACAGGCTGTATTAAATGCTGCAGGGAGACTTATTTTTGGAATCTCTAAATTCAGTCATATCACTCCACTACTTCGGGAATTGCACTGGCTATGTTTTCCACAGAGGGTGGAATACAAACTCTGTTGGCTTATGTATAAGTCACTGCACAACTCTGCTCCAGAATATCTAAGGGAACTCTGAATTCCAGATGAACTAGCTGACAGACGTCTAACGCTTAGATCAGCTACATCTACGTCGAAAGGAAAAGTTATTATACCTCTACGCAAACAGCGCACTAAATTCGGCGAACGTGCATTTGCGGTCGCAGGCCCTACGGCATGGAATGCTCTCCCAGCAGAAACTGTGAGAGTGAAGTGATGTTTCGGAAGAAACTTAAAACCCACTTGTTCTCTTAATCATTTGAATAAATTCTTAGCATGTGGTGGAAAAGTAGTATGAAAAAGTACATTATTTTTCTTAAATTAAAAAGTTAAAGTTAAAATTGAATTTATATCTTTATATAATCACTTTGTAAAGCGACCTTGAGGTATTATATTACGAAAATGGCGCTTTATACGTTATCCATAATTATTATTATTAATATTACACGTATATTACGGGGGTGCTTTGAGAATAAGACCTATTCCTCCCTCTCACTTTTGTTGACTGTACTTTATAGTCTTAACGCTCCTATATACCTTGCGTGAAAAATTTCAACGTTTATCAATTCATGGTTTGACTCTTCGTTCTAATTCTCAAAACACTCTCTTAATACCCTTCCACAATTTCTCTTTCTTCTCTAACTCATTTAGCGACCATGCGAATCATCTCCCATCCACTATCAAAGATGTTTCTACAGTACCTCTGTTCAAATCACGACTGAAGAAACATTTCCTTTCTCTTCCTTAATCTCTTCCCTTTTTCTTTCTCACTATTCTATTATACCATTGATGACTAGTATCGATGTTTATTAATTTGTAGCTAATTCTATTTTTGTCGGTATTTTATTTTAGAATCTTAATTGATATAAATAAGACCTTTTACTTTTTTATTTGGTTATAATAAATTGCCATTCGGCAATAAAACCCCCTATGTGCAAATTCGTATTTACAAAAAATTACAAAAATTTGTATATTTGAAACACAAACTTTGTGGTTATTCATTATAATAAATATTAGTGGTAAATAATACTTAAGGTGCCTAAATAACAATAACTTTTATTATTTGTATTCCTTTTTACCATTGAGTACTAGTATCAACTTAACGTCATTTATACACAAATACTGTTTGAAATCGCGATAAATGTAATTGAAAACTTCAATTAAATAACTCGTTTAACAACAAAAAACCAGCGGTTTTGTGTATGAGCAAAACGGTTTTTGGAAATGTGGAGGAAGTACTTTCTCTGCAGTATTTCATTGTCCCCCCTGTAACTAGCACCTGAAACGTAAGACTGATCCCCTTATTTTCCTGTAACATGTGATCGCGATATTTTGCATTTGGTGTAACTCTTCATTGCCGCTCGACGGTGACACATAATTCAAAATATTGTTGAATATTTTTCAATAAAGTTTGAAAACCTTTGTTTAAATGTAGTCCATTGTTTATCTTAATTACGTACCTACCCCAAGAATGTGTAAACAATCTTAATACAGAACCTTTTGGTTCGAAGTTCCGTTAATATCTTAATCCATGGTTCGATTTCTTAACTCAATGAAAAAAACACATTGAAATCTCTTAACATGGCATGCAAGAATTAAAAAAAACATAATTTATAGAAAATTTACCATCATTATAATTTATATTAACTTTTACTCTCACTTCCTACTCTTTTTTAAATAATACATCATCAACATCATCATTCCACGTCCGCTCCCTAGTTGGAGCATATGGTATCTACAAATGGATCTCTTTCGGCTGCCAACTCCTTTGCGTCTACACAAGTAAGGTTTTCGTCCCGAAGTTTTAACATGAACTGCCGGCGAAAAAAATTATTTTACACGCGGACACATTGATTGAAAAATAGTCCAGACACCGCATACGAGCATCAAACAAAAGGCGACTAAACAACTCATTAATGAGTAGTTTTACGTTTTGACCCATTAGTTTCTGTAGACGTCGCTCGGTACGCAACTCCTGATTTGAATTCAACTATTCCGTGTTGTGTCCTTTTAAAGTGTAGAAATACTGCTAGGATCTTAAAGGAACCGGATGCAATTACATTTTATCTGTAATTTTCAAATGAATGTGTATATAACAAATGCAAAACTTAAAAATTGAATTATTTTTCCATCTGTCAGATTGTCGAAGAAACAAAATGGAAATTTCGTTAGTGTTGCCAGGATAGATTTTTTTCTACCCTACTTTGCTCATCTAATAAAAGAACTAATAAAAATTAGACCTCGGATTAAACAACACCGTGGGGGACATATGAACGACATTATCTTTAAAATGCGGCCTCCGTAGTGTAGTGGTCAAGAAGCTTGAGTCACGCACGGAAGGTTCCGGGTTCGATTCCCGGTGAGAACACAAAAATTTAAATGGGATTTTTCTCAAGCCTGGGTATTCTGTGATGTAATTCACCACTGTAATTGGGCCTCCTGGCCTGTTGTGGTGCAAAAAAAAAAAAAAAAAAAAACAACAAATATTATTAAAAATAATATAAAAATATCTGTTTTATGTCAAATAAAATTTATTTTATATTTTTAGTTCAAAGTTCATTAATTGAATGACTTATTAAATGACCCTTTACTTATCTACTTTGTTGTGTCAATCAATGTTATAGTAATAGCAAATATGATTCTACGCTGTTTCTGGACTATTCTTAATTCTATGATACTAACATAATTTGACGATCGTACTCTCCCAACCCGCGAAATTTAAAAATTCCCGTTCATCATTAATTAATGTGAAGGCGATGACAAAAGGAATCAACTATGTTTAAATTCGAAGAATTGACTTAATTTATCAGTTGTATTGTATACCAAGTAGGTACTTACTCATATAGATATAAGTTATCTGTCATATTATTATTAATACAAGATTGGTTAACAAAACATGTCTAATTATATGAAGTCAAGCTTCTTATATTTTTTTATTATGAAAATTAAACATTGGTTAGTCGGATTTTTTTCAGCAGAACTCATCAAGAAGAGAATTTGAGA
>NW_028280539.1:0-29936 GCF_059751315.1 Micrasema longulum | reverse complement strand
TCAAGACGGGGTTATATTATGGGCCAAGTAACGAAATTCTGCACTTCAGGCTTCCGAGCTGAAGCAGGGTACAGGCGAATGGCCTTCAAAAGGGACGGCTGCGTTTGCGCGACAGCCCCTGACTACGACCTTTCTCTGACAATGTGGGTATCTCCTTTGCAGGATGACAAACGCAAAGGGAACGGTCGTGGCCGTGGTGCGTACGGTCCCTGTATTCGTCTCACGACGGAATATAGGGTCAGGCTGTTGCAAGCGACTCAGCGACTCCTTTTCCGGATTTACAATCCGTTCGCGTGGGACCGCCCGCTATCCCTCTGGGCTGGTATTCCGAACGCGTTTACAACGCGATATAATGCGTATTTAGTACGTAAAAACGCTCTATACCACGCTATAATTTCGTTTGGAATACCAGCCCTGGTGTGGGTGCGCGCGCGTGGCGGCAATAGCCACCTTTCAATAGAAATACAATTGATATAAAAATTCAGCAATGTTTTGAGTATGTCCAAATGCTCGCAGACTGGCTGGATTTCCTCAAAAATGTTTTCTTCTCTGTTGCAACAAATTTATATGAAAATGTTTTTTAAATCTGAGTAGATTTCATTTGAAACGTACTTAATACATACAACGCAAGAAAAATATACTAAAAAGCATGGTCAAATATCTTATGAATAATCTATATACATATATAAAAGGCAATGTTCGAATGGTTCTCCTCGGTGGACTCGATAACTACCGGACTGATTTACGTGCGGTTTTCAGATAAATGTACATCTTCGCCACGAGAAGGCTTAAAGCTCATAAAATCTTCAATTTATTAAGTAGAATAAAAATTAGGAGCGTTAATGTTTTTTTTATTCGTCACCACGGTTGCATTCGTCGAGAATGCGCATGCAAAAAAATGGATGGACGTTATTTTTTTCTGTATTTAAAAAGTTTGTTTTTGAATGTTTACAGACAGCATTCGTTTTTTTATGAATCCCAATCAGATTATTTTATTGATTTCCTTATAATTTCTACCAATTTATTTCATTTTACTGGATTTTTGATTATACTAAAATAATATCAACTGAGATTCTATACATTTTTGAAAATCGTATTTCTGACTCAAGCGCATCTCTGAGCAGAGTTTGACATTCGCTAAAAGAATTCTTTATTTGAAAATAATTTATTATTTTATGTTTTGGAATTCAAACATAAACAAGTACTTAGGTACCTACTTAAATTCAATATTATTTAAATAGTATGTATCATTTTTAGATTTGGAATTCAATCATAAGAAAGTACCTAGGTACTTACTTACCAATGCAAAGTAACAACATCTTTTTCAAGTTTATCTGAATGATGAAGTTTTGTAAGTATTCTTGATTATGTTTAATCTTAGGAAACGCGGTCTGACTTTTTTTCAAACAAACATATTCACGTATTTTTTCTCTGAGTTATGGTACAATAGAAATGTTTTTTTTTACAATAACAAAAACAACAAACAATCACGCCGCTTCCCGTAAGGGTAGGCACAGAGGATAGAACGCCACATCACTATATCTTTGCATTCATATCTCGCTTCCTCAACATTCATAGATCTTCTCATGCACGCGCACCGATTATTACGACTTTTACTATGTCCATCTTCAAGTATTTGCTGGATTTGGTCATACCATGTCTTATTCGGTCTTCCTCTATTTCTGCATTTATGAACATTTGCATTGTATATATTTTTAACCCTTTCTTTTGTTGTCCATTCGCTCTACATGTCCAAACCAGCGCAGATATATTTTTTACTCATAATGGATATTTACCATTGGCGTGTCCCTATATTGTTTCGTTTTTTAAAAAATGGTTTACTATGGGAAGTAGAACTATCCGAACCCGTAAAAAGCACAGTTTTATCTGCTGTCTTCGGGCTCACGGCACACGGTTTACAAATATAACTGTTTTTGAAATACGCAAAGCATACCGATACAGAAAAAAAATATTCTGATACGCTGTCTAAAAAAATAACAAAATCGGTTCAGTTTTGAGGTGCGGAAAACGGTACAGCAAAACGTCTATTTTGTCCATTCTAACAAAAGGTCTGACATTCTGTTGTCTTTTTTACACAGTATCGGGAGACATCTGCAAGACAGTGACAGGTAAACAATGTTCAAACACTTGTTTTTCAAAATTCTCTGTCCTTACAACTTATGTAAACTGAAACACAAAAATAACAATGTATGCGTACATATCTTATTTGGACTAAATACAATGATTGATTTCAAACTTTCGATTGTGTTCGTTTAATCTATTACTAAGAACTCAAATTTTGCAATAGAAAAGCATTGCCGGGTTCAGCTCGTACATTATATTCGGGCAGTTTTGCAGATGACATGTTAAAATAAATTTCTGGATTTATTTTGTTCACATGTACTTGTTTTTGCCGTAGTATTGTAATGTACAAAATAACCCTGTTATGTGTATTTGCGTAGGTACTGAAAATAATAATATGTATGACCTTTTAGAGGGTAATGTATGTTGTGGATAAACGTTTTAAACGAAATAAGAAGCCTTTTGTCCTTTATAAAAATTTCGATCTTTTTCATATGAGTTTATTAAAACATGTATTATGGTATAACAACATAATGTTGGCGTTATCAAAAAACGTACAAGAATTTAAATATCGGAAGTTAATAATTATTTGCATTTAAAAAAAATTACTAATTTATAAAGCAAACAGCTACAATTATCACAATAAAAATAAAGCAAATGCGGATTTTTTCACGTAAGATAACATCCTTACGAAGGGTTCACAAGAGGACAAGACAATATTTTCCTTTCCCAGCATCTGACCCAGTGTCCTAAAAAAAATGCATGTAGATGGCATCCAGAAGAATTTAAAAAGTTAATAATACGACCATGTGTTTATATAGCAAACACAACTGCTTGTGATGCCGGGTTTCACTTGTACATTTTATAAATTATTCTGTTTGTCCTCCAACAATCTCAACACATTTTAGTATAAAAGAAAGCGACGTCGTATATTCATTTCCGCAGCATTTCGTGTGTGAACTACAGTTAACATTTTGTATTGTCTTATTGTCTGGTTCTGCGCAGTCAAAGCTTTGCACGGAACTGAGGCAGGACAATACTGTATTGTCTAAGTCTAAACCCAGCTTTCTTCAAACATAAACGGAATGAGCAGTAAAAATGACATATTACTCGGAAAGCAACCGTCGCACGTTATTATAATTATTTACAAATACATATATGTATTTAAACATGAGTTTTTTTTACTGGCTCAAAATATTTTAATTCACAAATTATTATTTTTTATCAATAATTTTATAACTGGTAATAAAACATTCTTATTGTTTTTCTTTTTTAGACTTTCTTAAATTGTAATTCAATCATTTTGTTTTAAATGCTTTATATTACTTTTAACTATTCATACATATATGTTAATTTCAATGTTTTTGCAATTTCTATGTTAAAAGTACCAAATGCCATTTATTTAAATTAAATAAAAATATATTATTGTGATTATATTATATTTAAATTCGCTAAAATTTACCATAAATATTAATAATATGATTGCGTAGGTACTAAAAATAATAATATGTATGACCTTTTAGAGGGTAACGTATTATGTATGTAGTCTGTATTGAATGCTGCAGCGAGACTTATTTTTGGAATCTCTAAGTTCAGTCATATCACTCCACTACTTCGGAAATTGCACTGGCTACGTTTTCCACATAGGGTGAAATACAAACTCTGTTGGCTTATGTATAAGTCACTGCACAACTCTGCTCCAGAATATCTAAGGGAACTCTGCATTCCAGATAAACTAGCTGACAGACGTCTTACGCTTAGATCAGCTACATTTACGTCGAAAGGAAAAGTTATAATACCTCTACGCAAACAGCGTACTAAATTCGGCGAACGTGCATTTGCGATCGGAGGCCCTACGGCATGGAATGCTCTCCCAGCAGAAGTCCGTGAGAGAGAAGTGATATTTCGGATGAAACTTAAATCATTTCAATAAATTCTTAGCGTGTGGTGACAAAGTACATTATTTTTCTTAAATTAAAAAGTTGAAATTAAATTTATATCTTTATATCATCACTTTGTAAAGCGCCCTTGAGGTATTATATTACGAAAATGGCGCTATATAAGGTATCCATAATTATTATTAAATGAAACAATACGAGTAAGCAGAAGAGAGATGAGTATTTAAGAGCTTTTGAATAGTGCTATAGGACAGTCAATTGAAAGAGAGGTTATTTTTAAGAAAAAAAAAATATCAGTTATTTCACGATGTTTTCGCGGTAATGGTAAAAATCTACCGAAGTACTACACCAAAAATTTTTTTGTTATTTTGAAAGCATTTCTACATTATGTGTTTGTGTAAAAATAAGCAAAGTGTATGGTTTAACTGATTTAAAACATGAAAGAAAACGTAAGTACTGTTTTTAGTGCGATTTTTGTGAATTTAACGCTGTTTTTATAGTTGATTAACGTGTATAAAAGTCACTTTCACCTGTCTGCGGAGTAGTGAGAACGGTAAACTGGCGGTGAGTTTGGTCGATAAACAGCCACCGACATAACAGTAACGCGCCGTAAAACCTAAAGTGTAATTTATTAAAGGGTAGAAGGCGATCGATTCTTCCAAGGCGACGACACACTGCGTCCCTTACAACGAGCGTGCATACAATAGTTACAATATACTCGTATTGGCCAAAGGAAAATATCCTTAATTAATGTTAGTAAATATTAGTATTCAACAACTGTCTCTTCGTCAGGACACTCACGACACCAACATGCAATTACTAAAATACACTTTCACCATTACCGTCCACGTAATATACATAGTATTTACAAAATAGATATAAATTACATTCGCATGTTTTTGCATGTTGGTGTAGTGAGTTTCCTGACAAAGATACGGGTACTTATCGAAACAGGCAGACATAAAAAGTCGGTGAGTGGTTAAATACTTATATTCTTCTTCTTCTCTTAGTGCCCTGTCAGGTATCCCCAACGTTGGCAATCACTCTGGCAAAAGTCTCCCTGTCCTGTGCTGCCCGGAAAATCTGCTCTACAGTCCTGAAGCCAGTCCAGTCTCGTATATTTCGCAGCCAGTACATCTGTCTTCTTCCAGCCCCTCAGTGACTCTCAATCTTGCCTTTCAAAATTAAATAAAGCAAGTGGTACTTTTTTCCACGCAATATATGCCCCAGATATGAAATTTTACGAACTTTTATGGCAGTTAAGAGTTTTCTGTTCGTTCTAGCTCGACTTAAGACTTCTGAGTTCATTATTAGTTCTGACCAAGATATCTTAAGCATTCTACGATGCAACCACATCTCAAAAGCCTCCAGCCTATTCATAGTGTTCACTTTCAGAGTCCAAGTCTCACAGCTATACAACAATACAGACCACACATGAAATTTTACTAATCTTTGCCTTATTTTTAAGTTGAGATTAGCATTGCAGAAGAGGGATTTCATTTTATTAAAAGCAGCTCTTGTTGTCATCAGATTGAATAAGACTTGTTTTGATGATAAAGTTGGGCATTTTAAATATATTGAAACTCACAACGAAAAATGCAAAAAATATGAATAAATAAATTAATCAATATAGGAAAATTTTGAAAAAAATTTAAATTCTAATACGTAAAAAAGGATACTTTTTACACTCGTGTACTGCCATAAATGCTTAGACTTCCATATTCCCTTCTTTTATGTATTCTCCATCCATGTTGTAATTTGTTAATCTTAATGACTCCCAAGGGGGTGAAATCCAGTCTTTTGTTTACAAACAAAAGCACAAACTCAAATATTGTAGTACAATAAGTCTTTCGTTTGTGGGATTTTATCTTGTTGATGCAAGAAACATCTACGCCGGTAAAATATGATAGAGGAAAATGACATAATGGTTTTATGTGTATTTATTAAATACGCATCAAACCGCGAGAGTAAAGGCGATACATAATCGAAATAATCTCAACCTCTTTTTATTTAAACCGAACTTAAATCGATTACTTTGAACTCTTCTAAACAACTGATTTACTTTTTAATGGTACCTGAGGGCGCTACTGCTTTTATAGTAGTTGTTCATAGTATTATATTTAATTCTGAGAGGGGAATTGACGTCATCTTTCATATCGTCACTGTCAACAATTTGACATCCGTACTAGGTAATCAGTTGAAACGATTACTACACACCCATTATGTTCTTTCTGAGATCTCCTGTGTGGTTGTTGGATGTTTTTTTTTTTAATTCTTGGGTTATTTTTAGGAAAGGGCGCAGGGGTAAAAAAATATCCGGGAGGTTAGCGTCACGGGGGAATATCTGAGACTTTTTATCTGAATTATTCCTAAGTTAAACTATTATTCATATCAAAGGTTATTTTGTTTAAAATTTTTACATAAGCATTTTTTTGAAAAATTACTTAATTCTCGCCAAACTGCAAAAGCAGAAAGTAAAATAAAATTAAGTACAAGTAAATTAAGCCATTTTTGTTACCGAAATATATAAAAATAATAAACAAATACTTTTTTCAACAGTTTTAAATTGTTTGTTTTCCCTTTTTTATTTCTAATTAACTTAGAATATAAGAATAAGATTTTTAAAATAAATTGCTTGTTACAATTCACAGTAGGTATTTTAAATGTTTGGATTATTTTATTTTTCACGCACAAAAAACGCATGAGTTACTTTCGGCACTGTTCTTAGAACAGTTATTGGGTCAGACTCAATAGGCATTGATTTCCAGGTCGCACATTTGTATCAGACGTTTTAAAAAAGATGTAGGGGTATCTAGTATATTCATCCATAGATGGATATTTATTAAGAAATAAGGCGGTGAATGAGTTAATGTAATAATTTTAAGATCTGTTAAATAATTAGTATCGCATATTCGTTTATAAATTCACAATGCCTTATTTTTTAACATATACAGTATACAAAGACGGAAAGCATTGTTGAGAAAGAAATATGGATGTCCAGACATTTACCGGGCTTATGCCCTGTCATAGGCAGGTTTAAGTGGCCACTTTACAGACTCTGCAAAATTTACATTTCTGAACATCGGTATTTCTTAATTAAAAATAGTAAACAATATATTCCTCTATAACAATTTATTTACTGGTATTGATATAAATTATCATAATTAAAGTTGTCAAAGAACTTTTTTATTCTTAATTAGATTTCTAAGCTGTGGTAAAATTAGATTGCTAAATTTCTAAGAACACATCTACAGAATTTTAAAGGGAAATTTTATTTATATTATTCTATTCTGAGGTGAAAATAACGTAATTATCAATATTAAAAATGTCATAAGCTGATTAATTCAGAAAAAAATTTAACAACGTAGCAATCATCGTTAGGTGAAATGTACAGTTATGATATATCATTAGATAAAAATATGAGAATACTTCTTTATGAATGTTTTGTATGAAAAATTATTATTAGGAAGTAAGCATATTTGCATTTCAAATCGTGAATAAAATATTCCAAGTATAAATTATCTAACGAGACAAAATAAAACATGCAAAGTGTAAATAGACAAAAAATGGATGAAACCCTCTTGTGTCTTTTGCATATTATTATCCACACAAAAAAGTACTATAAATTGCTTGTGCCATACATTTTCTTTTGTTTACATATTTGTCTCTTTTATACTTACAAAAGCATCGTGAGTTATGGAAAAAGAATAAAAGATGTACAGAAGAGCGTCGAAAAGGTCTCGGGGCTTCTGTGTCAAAGGTTTTTATTTCACAAAAGGCTTTTTCTTCACAGAAAGACTTGGTAGTCCAATTGGTGCGATCACGTATGAGACTGCTAAGATTACACGTTCAATTCCGGTCTTATTTAATCAAGCCATTTCATCCCTTTACAGAAAAAATACGTTTTTATCAATCTCCCTCTTTCTTGACCTTTTTTGTATAACTGGGGTTAACATTCAAGAGTTTTAAAATAATAATAATAATAATATTTTCAATAGCATATTCAAGTAGAGAAATGATAAAAGTTTATGTTTTTGAGTTGGTGTTTTTTTACAGCTTTATAGTCCCAGAACTGTTACCTAAAGTGTTGCAGTGCCTTATACACAATTCTATGCGAATAAGGGAATTATGAAGATATATTAGAGTGTATACATCTAACGTTAAGGATGATACCATAAAAGGAAAAATCGAAATGTAAAATTGAATTAGTTGTTGATATAAATTAAAACAGATCGGAAGGAAAATTATCATTTGATTGGAGTATTTTCTCTGTCAATAACTGTAATAACTCTTACAATTTGTAAGAATTCAATATGGTTTTAACAAACACAAATTTTGTTGAAATTGAACCTGCGCAAAGAGTTAATTGATCACAATGACAACAATGCTCCGAGGATCAAAAATACATATTATCCCATTAGTATCCCATTCATATTTTATGAAAAGCTCTATTATAATATTTGAAAAGACGACTGATGTCACTAGACCAAAAGAAAGATATAAAAGTCGAGAAGACGAGATCTGATTAAAGTAGAATCTTGTCATACAAAATAGGTAGATTTTCACACTTAAACACTTTTTAAATGTTATTTTTTTATGTAATTAGTAGATTATGTAGAAGAATATTTACTAAAAAGGGTGTGTTCCTTATTCTTGTTTTAAATATGTTTTTTTTTATTTAAATTACCGAATGAATTTTTTGCCACCTCAAAATCTTCTCAGAACAGTTTTTAAATAGTTGGTAAATAAGCATTACTATCGTGTCATTTCAATTATTTTGATTTATTACATTTAGCTTCTAACCGGCTTGACGATGTCGGTTAAGGTGTTCTACAATGTATGATAAACTTGTTGTTTTCAATTCCATGAAACTATAAACCTGTTGATTATAAATATTATATCCCCATCATAAAATAAACGATAAAGATGTTTAACCTTTTCAAATTCACAGACAAAATATAAAAGCGTTTATTTACTAGGCACCGAAACTAACTATCTATTTTCGAAGCAAATCACGAGGCCTTGTTTGAAATGAAATAGGGACTGATTTAATTAAAAGCTTTCTGATTTAATTAGAAATGCCCTAATTTAATTTGTAACCATTATTCATTATTGGCCACTTTCATTCAGTCTTAACTTTCTGAAATTCGCAGCTGATAAATCTTTCAGCGAGACGTCTGAAATTAATTTTATGACCAACAGGCACTTAGTGCAAATAGAATAATAAGTCTTCACTCAGCATCGAATAAATTTCTCATTTTTTATTAGTGGTTTAAGATTGAAACGAAACCTTCAGTTTGAATCTCTGAGTTTTGCAAATCATATCAAATGAAATCACGCAATGTTTTTTTTAAAAATAGTGTTGTAAAAGGCAATTGAAACTCAGATTTGGCTAGATTTAGACTATTTTTATGGATAAATATCTAGAAAAATAGCCAAATCTGAGTTAATTTTAATTTTAATTTTAGTCCAATATACTTTAAATTTGCCTTAAATAAAATTAAAAAGGATGAAAAAAAATTTCTCGAAAACGAACAAACCAGCCAAAAGGCCAGCCTCTCAACTAAAAAAATGAATTTTGTGTTTAATGACGACTACCAGCATTAACAGAAAAAAAAACAAAGTTTCATTAAAAATATTAATTAAATCTTTCAAACAGATTCGATTTTACTTTATTGACAATTGGGAAATAACACATACTACGAACACCAAAAAAAAATATGTACAGTGATCACGATCGATAGAAAAAAAAAATTGGTTTAAAACAAAGTATTGTCTATGAACATTTGGACAAACTCAAATATTGTAAAAAAACAAAGTCGTTTTTATTTATTTTCTATGTGAAATGGATTTAGAGAAATTTATTGTATTTTAAAAATCAATATGGATATTGTGGCGAAATGATTCATACATAACTATAAAAATAAAATTATTATAAAACATGTCAAGATTTTAGAATCGTGACGATGTTCTATAAATAGAACACATTTAAAAATGGTACCACACAAAGTTTAAAATTTAGCCAATTCGTGGCGTATTATAAGAGCGTGGCAAATGCAATAAACTGTTTTCGCGGTAATTTCAAATTTAAAAATATATTTTATGCTACTTATAAGAAAAAAATAAAATATTTATTTTACTCGATGGTATTTCATTTTTTTTTTTAGTCGTTCCCTTTTTGCACCTAATGATGCATAGAGTACTGCATTGGTACACCAATTACAGAGTAACTTGATCATTTTTGTAAGATGAGAGAAAGATGATCAATCTTACAATTTGGGTGCCAGTCCGGGGACTATGAAATATTATTGTGTTAGAACACCGTTTTGTTTTTTTTAAAAAAGAAATATTAGCGTTCTCATAATTTACACAAACATTTCAATTTTGGTGGCCAATTTCAACGAGTTGTAAATAACTCACTATTAGAAAATGGAAATCAAGTTGGGGTAGAGTGGGGTTTGAACCTCGGGCCTCTGGCTTGTGAGTCTGCAACACTAGCCATAGGACCACAACTCGATTCAAAATATTTGAACAAAATTCATTAAAAAAAAAAACATTTATGTTTGTAAGTGAAAATTCTTGATGGAAGTTCATTGTAATTTATTATACAAATAAAACACGAGTGATACTTTAATCCACAAATTTGGAATATCCAGAGACCGGTTTCATCGCTTTCGCGACATCTTCGAGACTGGTATCTTTATTAAAAAGTTAAATGTATTTATACAGAACAGAGGTAAGGATAGATAATTCAAAGTTATATGTAAGTAAATTAAATAAAGTTATTTTTATCTTAAGGATCATTATCAACAAATTTTATTTGGGTTAACTAATGAATTGATATAATGCTATTTTAGTTAACCCAAAGAAAATTTGTTGATAATGATCCTTAAGATAAAAATAACTTTATTTAATTAACTTACATATAAATTTGAATTATCTATCCTTACCTCTGTTCTGTATAAATACATTTAACTTTTTAATAAAGATACCAGTCTCGAAGATGTCGCGAAAGCGATGAAACCGGTCACTGGATATTCCAAGTTTGTGGATTAAAGTATCAATCGTGTTTTATTTATATAATAAAAAAAATTATTAAAGTGTTTCAAACAGCTTAATTAATTGTTCATTTTTTTTAAAAGCTAGGTATTTTCCTCAAAGTTCTGACATATTGAAATTATGTCAGAACTTTGCATTGTAATTTGGGCCGTGGTATAGATGGGTGGAAAACAAAGTCCTCTTGAGAAATATAACCGTTGTGCATTTTGAACAAGGTTAATTATCTTCTAATTTCATATAAAAAGAAAGTTTTCAACACTGGATACGCTTATTTCACTACATATTATTCCATGAACATTTTCGATTGTTAGTTAAACAAACAACACCGTAGCAAGTAATACTGTTTCATTCGAAAACAATATTTTTCGGCCCGCACCAGCTCGGCTGCAAACTGTCAATTTTTTTGACGAGAAATCAGTAAGCAAATAATTTATTTCTACACAATGGCACGTTACACCTCCCCTAAATGTTGCCAGGCATTGTTTCTAGTTAGCAATGAGTTATGAGGCTATTTGTTTGTGGAAATTCTCATCTCGGGTGTATTAGGGAATTGTACGTTGGAGAGAAAAAATATAGGAATGGAAGCGCAGATGCGAGAACTGGTATTATTATGGTTCTTTATCATGAAACCCAGACGTATTTAAATACTAGGTTCTTGTTTCCTGTAGTGCATGGCTTTTTTACAATAGACAGCAGATTACGTAACATACTAAGTAAAATAAATTAAAAAATATGACAAGATCATAAAAACTTGCCATGATTTTTACCAAATCTCAAGTTTGAAATTCAGCGTGAAATCTAGTAAGGTAGTAGTAGAAATACGGTATAAAAAAAAAATACATGCAGATTTAAATTCCAAAATTTGACCACAATGTTTTATTCTGGTTTCAGATATTAAGATCTGGTGCACAAAATTGATTAAATATTATTTTTAATACGAGAATCTGATCACCATAATGATTTATTCTGGTTTAAAATATAAGAAACTATTGATCAAAATTAATGAACCCGGTTTTTAATTTGATAATATAGCAACACAAAATGATTTAGTTATATTTTGATTTCTAAAATCTGGTGACCAAAAATAATTGAACTTGTGACTTGACAATTGAAAAAATGGATTTAATTCATATTCCTATTTCTCTGAGATCAATTCAAAACATATCTATCACGGTTGAGGCATAAAAATATATAAATATGTTTGTTATCCACATAAATGCTTTTGATTTGAATGTTTGCTTATATATGTTACAGAAATAGATGCTACGTTTGTTGATAAAACTGGTTAAAATAAACCGACAGTTTACGGAATATAGAACACTTTTCTGAGAAGCCACATATGTATTTTTTTTTAAATCGATTTGTTTTCGATGGATCAGTTTTTACATTATGTTGATAATGTTTTTGTAAAATCTTTTATTCGACGAAATTTGACCTGAATAACGTATAATTATATTAAATTAACCCGTTACAAGCGTAAACAAAATGGCGTTTCATTTCGTGGTCAATTGCTTTTTTTTCATCATCATCTAACGAAATTTCATCATAATCAAACGTAATCATACGCAGAAATATGTCATCGTGTGATTAAAACCGGGTTGTGGTCCCGTGGCTAGTGTCGCGGACTCACGGATCAGAGGTACAAGGTTCGCACCCCGCTCTACCACAACATGGTTCCCATTTTTTAATCGTGAGTTATTTACAACTCGTTGAAAATGGCCCCAAAATTGAAATGTTTGAGTATATCATAAGAACGCAAAAAAAAAAGATGCTTTAATTACACAGAAACTCTAAAAAACAAAACACGTATATCGCGTTCTTCGTACATACTCATTTATTTATTTATAAACTCCGAGAGGGTTTTTACATGAGCAGAAGTTATAAACAATTTACAAATATAAAAACACAATTAAAAACGAAAAAATATGAATAAAAAACAAATCGGATTATTGAAAACTTAGTTATTATTCATAATTTTTAAGAATAATTGATTCTTGAAGTTTGATAAAGTTATGGGAAACACATCCATGATATTTATTAGTTAGTTTTAGTTTGTTCCCGAGAAAGTTTGCAAATTTGACGTAAACCACTAGTAAATATTGTGCCTCATTGGCCTATTTTTCTTCTTCTTTTCTTGCTGCTGCAATCGGAGTTCGGCGACTATCATTCAGAATTCATCACGAACCTGGGTCTAATCAGCGCTGCTATACCTGTCAGATTCTCAGCTATGTCAGACTGTCAGATTTCTCAGCTATGATGCTCTTGTACGTACCATACCCCACCCATCCTCTATTTTACCTTCCATAATAAGCTAGACAATGGCATAATTCTCATTAGGGAATATGTGACCAAAATACGAGGCTTTTCTTGTTTTGACAGTGGTCAGTTACTTCCTCTCTTTGTTCATAATGCTTCAGACCGTTTCTTTGGAGACATTATCAGTCCATGAGGTTCGAAGCATCTTTTTCCACAACCAAAGTTTTAATGCATCAATTTTGTTCATCCATGAAACTCTGAGAGTCCAACCCTCCATTCCATACAGCAACTCTGGCAATACATCAGTTTTTATTGCTTCCCATGTTGTGCTTAGTCTCTGTTATAACATATAATAGTATCTGTATAATCTTACCCTATTAGGCACATTGAAATATTTAAATTTTACCAAATCACGAATACCAAGATTATTTACAACTTAACGCAAAAACAGCTCAGATTTGATTCTTCTATCACTAATTTTATGTAAATTCAATGTATGTAAGAGAAGATGACAGTTCATATTTTCTAGGAGTTAATACCGTTTAAAATTCAATTTTGACACAATGGGTAGCACATATACACAGATAGGTGACCAAATTAAAGAATTGTATTCTTACTGATTCCAAAGCAATGAACAATATAATTTTTTGATTGGTAATATCGATTAAATCTTTTGCTGACCTCAATACAAATCCAAGCATTTGTAACACCCTTTTTTGATTTATAACCAATATGACTATTAAAAGATGGTGTTTCATCAAATACGAAACCAAGAATAAAATCAATAACTTCATATCAAATAGCTTCCTAGTAACTTCTGGTGTACCACAGGGTGCCCACTTGGCCCCTCTTCTATTTAATCTGTTTGTTAATGATGCTGCTAATGTTTTTTCTTTTACAAAATTCTGGCTTTTTGCTGACGATAACAAGATACTTAAGCTAATTAAAAATATTGATGACTGTGTCAGACTCCAAGAAGACATAAATGCATTTCATACTTGGTGCAAAACTAATAACATGGAACTTAACATCGATAAATGCAAAATTATTTCATACCATAAATGTAAACATCCTTTTATTTTTGATTATAAACTTAATGGCCAAGTTCTTTCGATTGTCACATCTATAAGAGATCTTGGAGTGATCCTAGATAATAAACTAACTTTTCTGGAACACTTTGATAATATAGTAAACAGATCCTTAAAAATTTTAGGCTTTATTAATAGAACTACGTCTGATTTCCAAAGTATGCTTACACTTAAAACACTTTATTGCTCTTTAGTTCGCCCTATTCTTGAATATGCATCTGTAATCTGGTCCCCTCATTATGCTGTTCATATCAAGCGCCTTGAATCAGTTCAACATCGTTTTATAAGAAAAATTGCATGGAAGATGGGATTGGAAAGAGGAGACTATTCATATTCTGATATGGAGAGGTTTTTAAGCATATCAAGTCTTGAAAAACGCAGATGCATTGCAGATATAATCTGCATGTATAAAATTATGAACTGTCTCATTGATGCCCCTGAAATTTTGCAAAAGATTCTTTTTAACGTTCCCACCCGTAGACTAAGAAATAATGAAATGCTTTTCCTCGGTCACTACAGGACCAATTATGGTGCACAGTCGCCTTTGCCCAGAATGATCAGGCGGGTGAACGATCATCAAGATCTTGATTATTATGGTGTAAGGATGTCTTTCTTTACAAATCAGCTAAAGAATCTGTATAGTTAGCCTATGCTTTTTACTTAATCTAAAAAATCTATCATCTGTCTTTGCTGCTTATTTCTGTTCCTTATATTTTTTTATTCCTTTGTAAAAATTTCTTTTAATTGTAATGTTTATAATGGACTTTGTCCGTAAATAAATAAATAAATAAATAAATAAATAAATAATAATTCTTCAGAAGAAAAGCTTACACAGTTGAGTGAGTAAGAAAAATTCTTTTTTGAGTTGATTTTAATTTTGAATTGAATCGGTTTTGATTTCGATTTTTGATTTTGAATTGATTGAATCTAATTAATGGAATAAATACTTAGATAAGTAGCTGTATTTTAAAGTTTTGACAACTTGATAGCTGGCGCTAGAAACGGCTCGAACCTCGGATCTCTGATACGTGAGTCCGCGACACTAGCCACGGGACCATAAACTGGTTCCTCTGATAGGAAATGTTTACTTACTTGTTTTCTACAATCTAAAATCAACGAAATTGACCTTGGCATATGAAACACCTTAGTCGAATCTTCCTAGAGCACATTACTCAATTTTAAAAGTTCTCGGTAATCTAAATTTAATCTAGACCTTTCTTACATCTCTCTCATTTGCTGTGTATCAATTTGTAGGTAGGTTAAGAGCTACGAAAATAATGCTATGTAAACATCAATTTGCAAGTAAGTTATCTGGTTTCCTCGTGTTTAGGCGTTAAGTATTTCCTTTTGAAGTGTGATAATACGTAGATTATCGACACAAACATCGAGACTACCTTTGGAGGGAGAAGTGTAAACGAGTTATTCTATTCGCCCTAGCAGGAAACCTAACATTATAATTTATATTTTGTCGTTTTTGTAGATCAACGATGGATGTGCAAAAAATGTCCCATTGACTTTCTTTTATATGTGATCTTGAAAAAGCTTTACATTCTAAGTTAGAAAAAAAATACAAGTATCAAAAGATATCATTATCATTCTCGTTTTGCAACTAATAATGCATAAGGCACAGCATTGGTGCACCAATTGCAGCATATCTTTTTTTTTTAAATTTATTTTAACGGAGAGGGTAAACATTTTTGAGAAGGGAATATGGAAGTGTAGGCATTTACAGGGCTTATGACCTGTCATTGGCTGGTTTAAGTGGCCACTTTATACACTGTGTTAAGTTTACCATTCTGCACATATTTGAACATCCGCATTTTCTTAACTCTTCCATCTGTTGACTTTTGTGAAGTAAATGAGCTAAAACCTTTATCACGTGGGTGAGATTCATCCGGCTGAACCAAATCACCTACTAAGCAACGCCTGAAAACAATTTTAAAATTTTTATACTTCTTCTTTTACCAGGTAGTACCAGCAGAATGGTGAATGTTACACAGTGTGGAAAGTGGCCACTTAAACCAGCCCATGACAGGTCATAAGTCCTGTAAATGCCTAGACTTCCATATTCCCTTCTCAAAAATGTTTTCCCTCTCCGTTGAAATAAATTTAAATATTAATAACTCCCTTGGGAGTAAATCCAGCCAGTCTGCAAGCATTTGGACATACTCAAACATTGTTAAAAAAAAGTTCAATTAAAATTGCTTTACATGTTTTTTTTCAGTCAGAGCACAGGCGCCTAAATCGTAAGATTTATCAACTTACCTCTGTGTATAGTTGTTGATCACTAGTACACTTGAATTGAAGTATTGCCCACATTTACAAACGGTACTTTATTGTAATTTTACTATTATTTCGAGTTGATAAAATTAAAATATCTGTTAAATCCCAAATCCCAACATAAGCGATAATTGTATAACGCTGACTGTTTACAACTCCAAAAATTTTCAGCTTCACCGTTTTACATGCTCGATTATGAAAAGGGTAACTTCTAATCAACGCAATGTTTTGACTAGAAAGGGGTAGGAGAACATTTTGTCGTAGGGGCAAGCTCAGAGTGCGTATTAGTAAACGCTCCAGATAGCGAACAGCATACGGAAGAGTTGAACCATGAAATGAATAGTCAAAGCAAGCTCACGAAGAATTATTCACTTTGTTGAACACATGTGAGCAACGGTGAGTAAAGGGTAATGGAAACAAGTGAATTTCTCACACTCTGAAGATGTCCGCAAACTATGATGATTTAGGTAAATACTGTTGAATTATCAGGTTAGAACACTGATTTAGCATGTTGTGTTTTTTTTGCTTTTTTATGTATTTGGTAAGTATTTTGCCAAAATAACAACATTTATAGAATCTTTCATTTTTTGGTTTAGTTTTTGTGTTTGGTTTGCAGCAAACACTAGGGTTTTCTCCTTAACTTACATTGCCAATAAGTGGCCAGCAAAAATGTTTCGATGGCACAAAAAACATTAAGAATACTAAGAGTTGCCGAGGCAATAAAAATAATACGAACCAAATTTAAAAGTGCGTTATTGATTATTGATATATAATATATAGAGACGAGACTCCATACAAATCCTTTGAAGTTGTCCCCAAAGAAAGGGGAATAAGAGCAAGTTTCGTCACGTCATATCACGTCAACTTTGGCGAGCAAAACACGTAGTACAGTAAAAAACACGGGCTGTATACATCAGTCTACAGTAAATTCTATTCAGTATGTCACTCCCTTTCGCATACTCATCACCTTTGTTGTCATTTCACTATACGCCCAAATAACTTAGCAGGCCAGAGACAGGAGATAACTCACGAATTGGTAACATATTATTAAGACATGTTTTGATATTAAAATAGTAATTTTAAACTATCATTGAATAAGATAAGAAAATTACGAACAAGTGAAAGGTTATACCATTACATTTCCAGATCGGTCTATGCAGTATCTTAGCGTACATGTAGACATTTTAGTAATTGCGGAGAGACAAAAGTTCAAAAATAACCGGGGACTGCTCGCAACAGACTAAAGTCTGTTTTATCAAACAAATGCCAATCGGCCGCAGGTCGAGGGACCATATTTCGAGCGCTCGTGCTTACCCTAGCTATATACCTCAATGTTATTGACTATGGAGTACTTATTATAGAGTACCTACGAATTTTTTTTCGTGTTCAATATAATCAAAAAATCTCTTGAAATTTTTACTTAATAGATAAAAATGCAGAGTGATTAAAATTTGCTTTGATTAAATAACAAGTGATACTATTCGCATAAAATTCTCGTACAATACTTTTTAAACTATCAAAAACACGCAAAATAACCAGTGTAAACATACGATCATATTATTATTGTCACATTTCAAATTTAAAATCAAATAAAAGTGACGTTTCCTCTCATTGGTCTGAATATTTCATAAATAATAATTTATCAAAGTGAATAAGTTTAATAACAATAGACAACGTGCATTTTTGATCATAGACAATAAGCAATGAAATAAATAAATAAATAATTAGATCATAGACAAAGCGTTAATAAAAATAAATTATAATAAATTAATTTTCCGATAGACTGAATAACTACGGGACCGATTTGCGTGCGGTTTTCAGCAAATTGTAGAGCTTTACCGTGAGTACCCTAAGAGCTCTTAAAACCTTAAATTTATTTAGTTGAAAAAAGTTAGGAGCTTCAATTTTTTTTCATCGCTCACTAGGGCTGCATTTGCCTAGAATATATTTAAATTGTAAAAATGTCATTTTTTTGTGAATGAAAAAAAAATATTGATGTTATTTTTTTTTTTAATATTATTTTTTTATGGATTCCAATCAGATTATTTCTTAAAATTCTTCATAATTTATTCCCATTTATTTCTTATTACTGGATTATTGGTAATACTTAAATAATATTTAATGACATTCAATACATTTGTAAAAAAGTGCACCCCTGTGGGTAAGAAGAGCAGAGTTTGACATTTTCAATAATAATTATATATTTAAAAATTCATTATTTTCTTATGGAATTCAACCATTATCAAGTAATGAGGTAAATACATAAATTCAATATTTAAACTTGAATTATTTTTAGATTTGAAATGTAATCATAAACAAGTAAGTACCTGGGTTCCTATTTATCAACGAAAAGTAACACTATCTTTTTTTTTAATCCGAACAGTTTTTATACGCTTTCATACACAATCAGGCATTTGGGTTTCAAATGAAATATTAAGCTCACGTCAAAAACCGGCTTCAGTGGCGGATAAAGAACGTCAAAATACGCGCAGGGTAGAACTGAGCGTTTGTGCATGCGTTAAGTGTCATAAATTTAGAAGGTTCCGTGTGCATCTTTGTGTACAAATAGATAATATTTAAGAACATGGTTATATTTAAAAACATCGAACCTGTTTCTATGGTTATGACGTTAAGTTTTGTAAGTGTACTTAATAATATTTAATCTTAAGAGGACACCGGGTTCGACTTTTCTTCTAACGTATTCCCAATCAAGTTGTGGTTTAATGGGATTCGAACCTCGGACCTCTGATCCGTGAGCCCGCAGCACTAGCCACGGGACCACAACTCGATTTATTTAAATCTTAAAAATGATAACAAATACAAAAAAAAGGATTAGTCAAATAAAGAAACAAACGCTATGATATAATTGATGATGAAACTAATGAGTCTTTACAAATTGCTAAACACACTAAAAAAAAAGTCTACCAGAAAATATTTTTTATGTGACACAAAAAGAAGATAATGCGCAGAAAACATTAAAAAAATATATAACTAGAGATGAAAGAGGGAAAAAAATCAGGAGATCTATTGAACAAAACATATTCAACCACGTCCACTGCTGTTGCAACATTTATCCAGAAGCTACCATAGAAAATTATGCTTCTTACACTCATATCACAATCAAATACACTAACAATGAAAAGTACCGTAATATTACTACTGGGGCAAAATGAGATATCAACTATTCAATTTATTTATTAATTTAAGTTATTTTTACTAAATACTAGAAAATCTAAATCATACAAAATAACATATTTACTCTGTTTTGGAGAACATTTTCTTAGACACTTTTAAACTAAATATAGAAATTAGAAACTAAGCAAAACTGTACATTCATAGGATCAATGTATCACGAAAAAATTAAATTTTATGAAAAACAAATATTAAAACGGCGAACAATGCATGTAATGGTTACTACATTAAATTAAATGTAATAATTTTAATAGTTAATAACCCAATCTTATGACAAGAAAAAGAAAATGTAAATAAAGTTAATGAACATGAACATTTAGAAAGAAATGATACTAACTAATCAAAGGAAAACAAAACGAGAAAATTGCATAAATTCAAGAATCTTATACAAATATACGCGGTCTCGAACCGAAAATAGATGAACTTGAAACAATAATAACAAATGAATTCTCAAAACCAGATATTACTATGCTAACAGAAACATGGCTGAGCAACACTGAAGAAGAATTTTATGGAATTAATCACACTCAGGTAGAGAAGCGAAAGAGGAGGAGTAGCGTCATACATTGCTCTTTGTAAGGGTTTTAAAATTCAAGTAAAAGAAACCACAAAAGATAAATCAAATGTTATGTTTATTTATTTAACTAAACCAAATATCAATATTTGCGTTGTCAAAAATTAGTAAACCAACGCATCAACTAGTTTTAAACAAATATACTTACAAAAGAAAAAGGAAAAATAATTATAGTTGGTGATTTACATGACAAAACGTGTGTGTATATTTATGACAACTTAAATTTTCTCCGTTCTCATAATTTTAAAATACTAAATAAAATACCACCTGGAAAGTATACAAGTGAAAGTAAAATCAAAGAAGTGAAAATATATAAATTAATCAAGTGATCACTAATACAACAGGATGCAATCACACTTTTGACTACATAAACACATCGCCAAATGATCATAGAGAAATGAAGTATAATTTGTAGCTAAATAGATAGTAGCAAGACAAATATATACTACGGGAACGATTGACTTTGAAAAATCTAAAGAAAGTGTGAATGTAAAATTACAAATATTGCAAAGTTTCGAAAGTTGATTCTTATTGAAATTAAAAAATAAACAAAATCTAAAAACAGAAGGTTTACTCCTTCGATCCAAGAGAGGTGGCTAACAAAAGAACTACTTTAAAAAGTCATTCTATAAAAATAAAGTTGACAAAAAAAAAGAAATAGGCAATCAACATTTACAAATACAACAAAAAAATATTCAAAAAGAGCTGAGGAATGATATAAGTTTTTCTAAAAAATAAATAAGATGTGCAGAAAGAAACACCAATAAATTGTGGAAAATCATTTAAAATATTAAATCAGGCACCAAAATACCATCATCAAGTATAAAGGAAATAAAAAAAATAATCGAAAAGTAGCAAATTATCCGGTAGAAATAAGAGGTACATTAAATTATTTTTATACAAAAGTATGAAAATAACTTGGACGCAAAATAAATGGAATATATTTAAATATTGCAAAAACAAAAAAATACCAAATAAATGCAACCATCTTTCTTAGACCCGCAACAATAGGAGAAATCAGAAATTTTTTTTTTTTTTTTTTAAATGCTTCTCCGGGATGTTTTACAATTAAACCATCGCTTGTTTCTTCTTAATGACACAGCTTATTTATCGTTTTCATACAAATAATCTTGGAATTCAAAATTTTAAATGTAGGTACTACTGACTATTTCTCTTTCAAGTATGATCTTATCGATAATCGAACCAGACAACCGGAAACGTCGCATGCGTGGTAGCCAAACTAACAAACCACTACATAACGAAGCTGTGAAAAGGCCATGAAAAAGCGAAGAAGAAGACGAACATAACGAAGCGTAATATTAATATTCTCAACATTATTCGATTTTAGGGTTATGAAAAAAATTCGGACTATTGCTGATGTGGCTGGATAAATTTTTACGTGCGGTTATTTTTTATCGCGTTTGGAAGTTAAAGTATTCAAAAATATTTTATTGGGGTATGGTTGTAAAGGCAATTTATGGAGCTCTTATTTCCAACGATGATGGATACGTTTTACGTCGCAGGTGATGTATGTTTTATTTGTATAATTTGGACTGGATCGTTAAAACGTTTGGACACGAGGCACCAATTTGAACTTATTATGAAAATTTATGACAGTTTTTTCTTTGAAACCAAACAAAAACTCCATTGTTTAGAGAAAACTCGGTCTCATTTTTATTTATACAAACGTGTTCCCGTATTTACTCCCTGGATTATGGCATTAGAGCAATGCTGTTTTTGGTTTTTTTTTAGCCAATGAAATGCCAATGCCATTTTTTTAGCATTATGAAATCCTTAACAAATTGGCATTATCGAGTATATAATATATAATAACACTTAATCTTAACAATCTTAAAATCTATATTAATTTATAAGGGTATAATTATGGCATAATTTAGGCGGACATGGTAAGTGTGTCATCGCGAATCAGGAGTGACAACACGAATTAGTTATTTAATCTAAACAATCTTAAAATCTATATAAATTTATAAGGGTATAATTATGGCATAATCTAGGCGGACATGGTAAGTGTGTCATCGCAAATCGGGAGTGACAACACCGCTTGCCTCTTGAATGCTTGCCTCTGCTGTAGAAACATATTTACAGTACCGTTTAATGAGATATCGTTCAGTGTTCTGAGGATTCTTGGCAGAGGGGAAAAGAATCCGATGTTGGTTTTATAATTTTCCACAGCAAAGACAGCATTGGTACGCGGTGAAGTACATTAAGGTTAATCTGAGCAGGAATATCATGGGCATCTATACAGTTAGATATTAATTTGTGCTAGAAATCAAACAAGCCAAAATCTTTCTGAATTCTAAACTGAAGATATGAAAGTACTCTAGACGATCATAAAAGTTTTTTTTTTTTTTTAATATAACCCGCTAAGCTCCTTCTTTAGATGTTTTTGCCATCTAAAGCCTTGCCTTTAGATTTGCCAGCAGGTGGGAAATAGGATATGGAAGAAAATTATTAAATATGCCACAACACCCAGACCAATTGAGAAAATATCTTTCTCGGATTTAATATTTATGATTTTTAAAATTGACGTTGTACCGATTAAATCCGGGTTATATGAATATTATAATAAGGAGACCATTTTATAGAATTAAATTCAAACAAGCTACGAACAAATGATTTATACAATGTAATTGCAAGTTTCGGGCTTTTGAATGGCTTAGATATTCGTAAAATAAATCCAGAGATTTTGGACGCTTTCTTGGAAATGTGATCAATGGAGTGGTTGAATTTAAAATTGTTATGAAAAAGAATTCCAACATCTCGAATCGTCTCAACGTCTATTAAATTTGTGTTGTCGATTAAACAATCGATTCTTACTCTTTTTTTCTTATAAATTTAATAGACAAAAACAAAAGGAAAAAAACTTATTTTATCATTAACATATTTTACTTTATTTTGTTCAAACAAAGTGATATAATCAAAATTGAAAATCGAAAATATTTTTAAAAAGGAAAATTCACTTTTTAATTGAAAATCAAAATTTTGCAGGCACAACAAAAACATCGAAAGGATATTTTATCCATCAAAATTGTGATTGCCAGCTAAACTAGCAGTGCCCGTGAAAACGCAAAAAATAAGTGATTTTCATCTAACCTGGGTGTTCTGTTTCGTAATTCACCACTGTTATTACACCTCATGGCCTGTTTTGGTGCAAGAAAAATAAAATAACAGAGTACCTAAAATTTAATGTTGACATTATGACAACTAGATTTTATCATATTTGGGGTTGCCATAGTTTACCTATCGCATATGAAATATTATTTTATTTTTTTGAAGGAAAAATCAAAAAGGATATTTTTAAGAAAGATAAGGCCAAATAATTTTTTTTAAACATATTACGACAGAGATGGAGAACATTTCTTTAATGGTAATAGGGAGTATAGGCGTTTTCAGGGCTTATGACCATCTTCCTTTCATAGCATGTGGCCATAATTACATGTTACATGAATATACGAGTATGTTGAAATTTTTATATTTAGGTAACAATCCCAATATACATAAATAAGTGTTTTTACCACAAATTTCCAGTTGCTTTTAAAAATTGTTACAATTTCATCAAATTGTCTAAACTTGGTTGCTTAAACAAAAATTAGATAAGAACAACGCACTTTGCTCATTTTGACAAAAACGCAATTTCAATACATATTTTTTCTTCGACCACCTGACTATAAAAAATAAAAAAACGTCATTTTATAGAAGAAATTACCTCGATACTTGCCATCTAATTTTTGTATATTTTTAATCAAGGTAGTAATCAAAGGATCAGATGATCAGCTGAAGCTAAAATGATCAGTCTTAATTACGCTTTAGGTGTTAATTCAGCGATAATAAAATTTTGTACAGCAAAACCAACTTTAAAAAAAAAAATGTCGACTTTACCATGATTTGAACCCAGGACTTTAAGCATGGTGAGCGATGGCACCAACCGCAATATTACGAGGTGGACTTATCTTTCTTGATTTCTTTTGTCGGGATTTTTACCTGAGAGTTGCCATCGAATTAAAAACAGTCGTCCATGGCTTTTGCTTTAATTGCTTTTTTGCACAAAGAACAGTATATTTTGACCGCCTGGATACGAAAATTATTTACATTTAATCAATGTTTTATTTTCTGTATCAGTAAAATCAATGTTTTTGTGATTCTGAAACATTGATTTTATTTACCTGAATGAAATCAACTTGCATACGCCGTTTACTCATGTAAAAATTATTGCAACGGAAGCGGAAATATAATTACTAAGAGAAGAAGTTTGTTCATGCAATTTTGTATGAAAACAGAAACACCGCTCTTATATTAACTTCCCTCAAAATAAATTTGTTTGAACTTCCATTAGGGATGTGCACTTAAAGATGTATCATAATAATTTGATCCTTCGTATTTTTGTAGTTTTTACACCAGGCAAGTCAAATCTTTACCAGTTTATACGCCAGCACAGACAATATTTTTATCAAAACTATAAATTGTATTTTCCTTATCCACACCTAATGGTGCATTACTATGCATTGACACTCCATTGGCATTGACACTCCAATCACAGCGTGTCTAAATAATTTTTGTTCCGTGTTTTTTTTTTTGCTTTAGGTGCCTTTAAAACCAACATCTCACGTCCATTCTGCGGAATTCAAACCTCGGACCTCTGATCCGTGAGTCCACGATACTAACCACAGGATCATTTATTATAACATAAGGGGTTCTAATTATTCAAGATAGAATTTCAGTTTTAAGGGCCTTTAATTTTTCCTTTTTTTAGCTTTTATCATGTTTTAAAAAAATACTTGAATTCCCCCATTTCTTTTCATTTAACCACCAAACAAAAATGGATAAAACAATAATAATTAGATTGAACATAATTTAATTGGCGATATCAAATGTGAATAAATAACTATTCAGTTTCGCTAAATCAAAAGCAAAAAAATACAGTTTGTTTAAAAGAACATTATGTCGGTAATATTTTTATCCAATCATTAACATATATACAAGTATTATACAATAAGTGATTGAATTACCGTTTTTCCTCAATATTTTTAATATGTTTCCATAAAATTTATTTAACCTCACTCTTATTCACAACTTAAAATTATTAAAAATTAATTAAGCTGCCATGCTTGATGCATTAATACATTTTAATGTGTAAAAAATTAACTTTATTTTTTAATTTAATCAATTTATTTTCTACAAAAAAAACAGTTTTTAGCTACTTATAATCAGATTAGTACAAATGTCAATATAAAAAAATATTTAAGACAAATCATCACGGCACGAGTTTGTTTAAGAATAAATAAGCTTCGTGAAAAAAGTAAATACATAAAAAAAGATGTTTTTTTTATAATTTTAAAATGTATGTTTTTTTTACATCATAAGAGACTAGAAGGCTAGTGTTGAATCACAGGCTTAAACAGCGTTGAATTACAGGCTTGAGAAAAACCACATTTAATTTTTGTGTTGTCACCGGGAATCCATTACAGGGCCTTCCGTGTATGAATGAAGCATCTTAGCCATTACATGTCGCCTTTAATAAACCTTCACAGATTATTTCAATTAATTTTAAAAGATATATGATTTAAAAAAAATCTATTTTGAACATTTATAATGTATATTTAATATATTTTGTAAATGTTGTCGTAGGGTTTTGTTATTTATACTCTGGTAATCTATTGTTTAATAACAGTCCCTGATTTATAAGTCTCGACTGTCATTTTTTAAGATTATTTAAATAATGTTAAATTTAGATTTTTAATTATATTCCTACAAATCATGAGTACTGCTATTGGGCAAGTTTATTTTTGAAATGATAACTAAAACTTGTAAAATATAAAGTAAAAATATCCCCATAAATACACAAGATTATGGGAAGTTAACATGTAAGACAATTACACAAAAGTTATCAGGAATGCTGACATATTATATAACACCACACAACAACACATAAAAAAAATCAAAAACAAATGCTAGATAGTCAAAATCTTAAACACTACAAAAAATTACCTGACTACTTTAAAAATAACATAAAAGACAAATTTTATATCAAACTTTCAAATCAAATCATGACTCCACTAAAAAATTGAGGCACGAGACATAACATGACTTTTTCGCGTCATATATTTATATATAACACTTAGAGCTTATTAAAATTAAAATAATACAAATTTCTTTAAAGAAAAATGCGATAGGAACACACGAATGAAACTACTGTAAATAACAGTTTCGCCAATTCGAACGTTGTGTCCTAGATTCGTTGGCTTAACATTTTGCCCTTTTAGGTTCGAAATTCAAATCGACGTGACGCTGACGCTAACATGTGAGCTTTTATATGAGATGGGAAAATAACTGAGTATTTTTGATGTTTCTGTTACACCAAACGACGTTGAATAAGAGGTGCAAATTGTATGACATTTTTTTTATTTAGCTATTAAAATAAAAGCATTATTTTTAAATTTTATTTATAAGGGTTATCAACACTAATACATGTAAAAAAAATACAATTAATAAAATATACAGAGAATAAAACCAATAACAGATATCTATAAATACTCATACAATACATACATGTTAGAGTATTTGTGTGAGTGTAAGTATGTTAGAAGGTAGGCGAGTGGGTGTTATATTAGAATGAGGGTGGACATGTGTGTAAATATCATTGCACATGTGTCAAAAATATAAAAATATATAAAATATTAATAATTAGATATAAAATGAAATTATATTATAGAAACTAAGTAGAAGACAAAAAAGTGTGTTTTAAAACCCGCATTTTAAATGTTAATTTCGTATAAACAAAGGGATTAATAAGGGGAAAGCATAAATTATATTCACATGAAAAAGAGAGCTTGACGTGTAACGGGTGCGGTAGCCAAGGACATTAATTATAACTCCGACATAAGAGCCGGACTATCAAGGCGTCCACTAAGTATGTCATGAAGGACCCCCGTGTCGAATAGTAGATGGCGATCTTCTAAACTAAGCAAGTGGTGCTTTTTGCAGGTAGACATATAATTATGATCGGTATTCCTGCATCTCCAGTTAAGATGTCTTAGAAAAGTTCATTGAATTTTCTCGAACCTTTGTTTATGTGAACATATTGTGGAGACCAAACAAAAGAGGCATACTCGAGCAAACTGCAAACATAAGCAAAGTAGACCACTTTAATACACGCAATATCTTTAAATACCTGACATGTACGAAGTATAAAACCAAGATTTCTATGTGCATGGATCAGTATGTCATCGAAATGATTCTCAAATGTAAGTTTGTTTTCAAGAATAACACCCAGATCGCGTACGATATCAACTCTCTGAACAGGTTGGTTTTCTAATATATATTGATACTAGCGGACCCGACAGACGTTGTCCTGCCCGAACATTGGCTTGCCTGCCATTGGCTAGTTCAGCAAACATTTTTCGATTCTCGAATTTTCGATAAACTATATACTAAGTGACATTTCAATATTTTCGTCTCGTCATTGTGTGATTTGCTGTTGCCAAAGCAAAACCAAAAAAAGTGTGTAACACCTCGTTATCCTGCGCCGATTGGCTAAGGCCCGGTTGTTTGGTCGTTAGTAATAGTAAAAAATCTGTATTAATAGTCCAAAATGGTAATTGTTTGTGATATTCAAATATTGAATTTAAGTAGGTACTTGTTTATAGTTGAATTCCAAAACATAAAATAAATATTGTTTCAAATGTTGCATTCTTTTTGCAAACGTCAAACTCTGGTTTTCTCACCAACAGAGGGGTGTAATAATGTAGGAATACGATTTTTTTTTATGTGTTGAACTTAATATTATTTTAGTATTACCAAAAATTAAGTAAAAAGAAATCAATGGGTAGAAATCATAAGGAATTTAAGGAAAGAATCTGATAGAGATCCAAAAAAACCAATGCTGTTTGTCAACATTCAAAAACAAACTTTTTTATACACAAAAAAAACAACACCTTTCCATTTTTTTGTAGATTCATTCTCCTTAAATGCAACTCTGGTAGATCAATGAATAAAACATTTATGCTCCTTAAATATTTTTTACATATTTTTTTATTTTTATTTATTCATATTTTTCGCTTACAAACTATAAATTAATAATAAAAATAATGTGAAGTTTAAAGATTTTAATATCTACGAACACGCACAGCGCAAAGATCTATATTTCTCTGAAAACCGCACATAAATCGGTTAAGCCGTTTAGGAGGAGTTCGGTGACATCACACGTACAGAGGAATTATATATATAAATATGAGATGGGATGTAGACCGCGCAAAAAAGAAATAAGCAGACACGTCAGCCAGTTTATATTTATATACGTATAATTTTTACCAACATGAATGTAAATATAAGTTCAATAAATTCGTATTTCAATAAAAAGTAACTGGAATAATATATTTCATAAATATTTAGATGAAGTTATCACTTATCAATTATTCTGACTGATTCGAAAAAATAATGCTTGCTGTCTGAAACTCTAGTCTATACTCGATTAAATAAAATCCTATTATTCCAGTAAAGCCAGTACTCCTATATAGGTACGAATCTTGGCACCTTACCAAAACTCAAAATACCAAACTTCTGAATTTCGAGAGTTAAGTGCTTGAAGGGTATATTAATTTTTTTTTCTATTAATCTTTTCTCTCCCATCATCGGAGGTTGAAAATCATCGCAGCAATTCCCCCCTTGCTGGCCATTGCCCTGAACAAGGACTGAGTTTTAAAATGGAACCAGTCATACAAATTCTTTAGCTAAGAGATGCGCCTTCTACCAGCACTGCGTTTTTCTTTAATCTTGTCTTGTAGGAAGACTTCTAAAACGTTAAATTTTTCAACTCTCACCACATGCCCAAAGTACTCAAGTTTCATTTTTTTGTGGCCGTCAGTATCTTTTTATTTTTTTACATTCGTCGGAGGTATGTACACCTGTTATATTTGCTTTTTTATTATTTTCTACAGTTCATTATTAAATACGCAATGCACTTTGAATACATATGATGATAAAAGTGTATGGCACAATAAAAAATAATATCGTTCTTATATCATACTAATGAGGGAAAAAATAATATTGAAGTTATTTAATTTAACAAATATTGATCCTGTTTAGAAAATGCATTTTGTGTGTTAAATACATTTTTTGTTATTTTAGAGACGAAAAACTAACCTGTGTATAAACAGTTACTTTGTCATTTTATTTAGAAAGTGAGAAGTGTAGGTATCCGAGGCTTAAAGCTATCATTCTTACATTTTATTTCCTTAAGATACCGTAAAATCCGGGGGATTTTCTGAAACATTGAGAAGGGTTGGTGTGCAGATCTTAAAATAGCATCTAGTGCTCACAAGTAGTACGGGGTAGAAAGCCGCACAATATGAGAATGTAAGTGAGTGAAAAATCCACATGATTAGACAAATGGGGATGTTATTAATCAAACGACAAAATTTTATGATTCTCAAAAATACTTTAATCTTTAACATTCGGTGTAAAAGGAATAATGAGGATGATGTATCTCAA
>NW_028280538.1:0-24343 GCF_059751315.1 Micrasema longulum | reverse complement strand
TACTACACGTGGACTCAATAAATCAAGTCATTTTTTCCTTACAAGGGTGGTAATTTGATATCAATATTTTCGAAACTAGACAGGAGAGGACTAAAAGAAATATTGTTTATTTGGTAATTATTTTTTTTGTTTTCATTATGCATCGCTTTTTTAACTTTAAGATGTCTTATTTAAATATTTTATTTTCAGCATGAAGTACTTTTAATCCAGTGTCTGTATTGAAGTTACGATTATTTTCTATCAGATGATTTGCGAATTTAGAAAAATTATTATTATTTAAGCATCTTAAGTGTTCTTTTATTCTTATATTAATGTTTCTTTTTGTTTTTTAAATTTAGATTGGATCGCAATCATTACAATTTAATTGAGTCCACGTGTAGTATTTAGTTAACATGATAAAAACAAAATAAAAATTAATTCATTAGTTACGTAAACCTTGACGAAGAAGTTTGTTTGCTTTGAAACCGGTAGGTGGAAAAAAATTAGTGTTTAAAAACAAAATTGTTTTATTTATTTTATTATAATGAATAACCACAAAGTTAGTGCTTCAAATATAAACATTATAAAATGTTCTGAATTGGATAGACAAGAACTGGATTTCACCCCCTATGAAGTGAAGTTATAAAGATAACATTTAAGAGTAGGAAATAAGGAAGTCTAGGCATTTACAGGGCTTCGGGAAGTTTGATTGAGCACATTTCACACTGTGTAACATTCTGTTTGTTTTTGAAAATGTGAATTGTGTAATGTGAATTGTGAAATGTGGCCACTGAAACCTTTTTACATCTTGAGTTACTGTGTTTAAAATAAAAGTTTTCAAGCCTTACGTAAAATAAAATAAAAACACATTTTATATTACTTTGCCGCAAGTGCACTACGATTGCATTTTCTCTCCCATTTTCCTTTTCGCTATTAAAAGCAATGCAATTTTCAGTACTCACTCCGGACACGGGCAGTAAATAGTCTACAGCAATTTATAAGACTGCAAGTGTAATACTAGCTACTTAAACCACTTAGATTTATTTAATAAAGAAGTTCTACAATAATGAAATAATAAAAAACAAAAAACAAGGAAAACAAAAGATTAAACGCAGCCAAAATAGTAAAATTATCTAAATTTGTTGCAACAGAGAGGGAAAATATTTTTGAGAGAGGAATATCGATTTTTTTTTATTTATTTATTATTTACATATAATATATACAGGACTCGTCAAACCAATTTATATGGTTTGGCGGTGGAGATCCTTTACATTAAAACATGATTACTAACTTAAGGCTGCAGTCTGGTAAAACGCACGCAAAATGAGGAAATGATACGATTTTGCTATTTTAAAACGAATGTTTAAATAATGAAAATACATAAATTAGATAAAAACAATAACTTTAAAGGTTTTTGTATTGAAAAATATACTTAAAAGTTTAATGTAACTAAAATATAATTACTTTTAGACCGGCATATTATGTCATTCCAAATTAAGACTAAACTTAGGTATCTGGGTTTTCATATAAATACTAAGTATTGATTAACAAATTACAGCAGGGATGAAGAATACCTTAAATAAGGGAATATGGAAGTCTAGGCGTTTACAGGGCTTGTGACCTGTCATTGGCTGGTTTAAGTGGACAGTTATTCTTCATCCCTGTTGTAATTTGTTAATCTTAATGACTCCCGAGGGGGTGCAATCCAGTCTTTTGTCTACAAACATTTAGACAAACTAAAATATCGTACTAAGTATTGAACTAAAATTTCATTTCGGTACCGGTAAGGGCAGGTATGAAGGTAATAAAAATGTAAATATGGTATTGTTACAAATTGAATATTACAAGCAGAATTATCTTCTTTAAAAAAAGAAAAATACAATTCCATAAAAAAGGGTTTCAACTGAAATATTTCAATAAATATTTTTCCTGTAAGTATTGCCGAAGGCATAATTTTACGTAGAAATAAAGGAAAATGTTACAAAAAAGTATGTGATTTAAAATGCTTGTATTTCTTTACAAAAAAATAAAATTTTGCTTCGGCCACTTTCATGTTCAATTCATTATCTTCAAATTATTGCAACAAATTTTAGTTCATAAATCCACCCGGTCCATGAAGAAGTATAGAAATTGAAAAAAATAACATTTTCAGGCGTTGCTTAGTATGTAGGTGAAATAATTCAATTAGATGAATCTCACCCGCATAAATAAAGGTTTCAGTTCTTTAACTTCACAAACATCAACATATGAAATGATTGAAGGAATATAGATGTTAAGAAATGGGCAGAATGGTGAATGTTACACAGTGTGTAAAGTGGCCACTTAAACCAGCCATTGACAGGTCATAAGCCCTGTAGATGCCTAGACTTCTATATAACCTTCTCTTAAATGTTCTTTATCTCTGTTGTAACATGTTAATAAATTTTAGTGCAATACTTATACCCGTATTTAGAGACAATACTTAAGGTGAGGAAAGTACATTCTATTGTCTTCACCTTCGGGTTATTCTTTGCATATGAGATTAGAATGTACTTTCCTCACCTTAAGTATTTTCTCTGAATACGGGTATTAGTCTTTATATGAGAACCCAGATACCTAAGTTTAGTCTAAATTTGAAAAGGCGTAATCTGCCGGTCTAAAAGTATTTATATTTTAGTTAAATAATACTTAATAGAAATACATTTTAAAAATATCGTTTTTATCTATTTTCGTTTTTTTATTATTTTTTTACTGCACGATTTTAAAAAAAACATTCGTTTTGAAATGGCAAAATTGTATGATTTCCTAATTTTGCGTGCGTTTTACCAGACTACAGCCTTAACTCTAAGGAGCGAAAAAATATTTATTTTATAACAATAGAATTAAGAAGATTTAAAAAAAAACAAAACACGAATACACGATATTACAATTATAAGATTAAAAATAAAAAAGAATTACAAAATACGAATGTGTACATAATAGGCATAAATCCTTTTTTAAAGCATTTAGTCTAGGCATTTAGATGGTTTATGACCTGTCATTGGCTGGTTTAAGTGGCCACTTTACATACTGTGTAACATTCATCCACATGATAAAGGTTTCAGCTCCTTAACTTCACAAAAGCCAACGGATGGAAAAGTTGAGGAAATGTCGATGTTTAAATAAGGCAGAATGGTAAATGTTACACAGTATGTAAAGTAGCCACGTTTATTAGCCAATGACAGATCATAAGCCCTGTAAATGTCTAGACTTCCATATTTCCCTTTTGAAAATGTTTTTCCTCTCTGTTGAAACAAATTTAGCTATGAATAACTCCCCAGGGAGGAAATTCAGTCAGTCTTCAAGCATTTGGACATATTCAAAACACTAACAGTAAAATATGTTTATTTTTCTTTCGAATCAAACATGGGAATTAAAATAAATCTTCGTTTTATTGAAATTTTATTTATTGTATATTATTATACTAAATACTTTTTTGAAAACAAAATTAATTTAAGAGTCCTCGCTAGAGAAACATGTGATAAGGAGGACTAAACAGTGTTTAAAACTAAATTAATTTAAGAGGCCTCACTAGGGAAATATGTGATAAGGAGGACTAAATAGTGTTTAAAACAAAATTAATTTAAGAGTTCTCACTAGGGTAACATGTGATAAGGAGGACTAAACAGTTTAAAACAAAATTTATTTAAGAGTCCTCACTAGGGTAACATGTGATAAGGAGAACTAAACAATTTAAAACAAAATTTATTTAAGAGTCCTCACTAGGGAAATATGTGATAAGGAGGACTAAGTAGTGTTTAAAACAAAATTAATTTAAGAGTCCTCACTAGGGTAACATGTGATAAGGAAGACTAAACAGTGTTTAAAACAAAATTAATTTAAGAGTGCTCACTAGGGAAATATGCGATAAAGAGGACTATATAGTGTTTAAAACAAAATAAGTTTAAGAGTTCTCACTAGGGAAACATGTGATAAAGAGGACTAAACAGTGTTCAAAATTAAATTAATTTTGTTCACACGTCACTGAAATATTTTTTTAATTACTTCTATAGTAGTCTGCTTCAGCCAGATGGTGTTGATTTATTTTTTTATACATTTTTTGGTAACTGTCATTTGATTGTATGCGGATGCATAATTAAACATAATTAAACATTTTGGCAGATAAAAAATAGCACCTTTGACCAAATGCTGTGTTATAAGTTGGAATATTGACGACGATATTATTTCTTGCCTTATTTGTCTACAGCAAGATCTTTTATAGAGGTACTCAAAGGCACATGTGTATTAAACACATAGGTTGAAAAACTAATGAGAAAAGCATCAGAATCAACAGACAGTTGACGAGACGGGATGTACATTTTCGTCGACGGCTTCAAATATTTCAATATATAAAAATGCACATTACCCAAACGAGGTAAATTTTCAAGTATTAACCGCAGTTCAAGGCATGCTTCAAATTCTATTTATAAATATTTTTTTATGGAAAATTGGTGAACATTTTATACAAGAATCCTAATTCGAGAAACGAATTCTATGCTTTTCATATATATAATACATATATTATTTCATATTGAATATCATATTAAATCAATGGCAAAATGCCAAAAAACCGTTGCGGTGATGGTGAATTTCACAGTAGTTAATTCAAATAATCGTTTTTTTTATAATTAAGTAATAGCTACATTTTGAATTTAAAATAAGCCCCAAAACCATGTATGAGAGACAGCTATTAAGTTAAACTATAAGGGAATATATAGTATAAACACCAAAAACATATTTAATCGAAACTTAAACCAAAATAGCGAAATATTACGTTGTTTTTAAATCATTTTTAAATTAATAAAGGTTTATGAAATACTGTCCAGTAAAAAGAAAAATATTTTTTGCTAATTATTAGTAGCATATAAAAGAGTTCTAAATTTGTAATTTTGAATTCTCGCAAAAACGAACATTCCATTGGCTGCGCCACTAATACGTCACGATTGATATTTATTTGTTCCTGGCCATGGAAATTTGTTAAGAACATTATCACGAATCTTGACGACACAACAACCACGGCCAAACACGTCGCGTTTTTATACGAACATTTTTTTTTTTAATTTCCCCTATTTCATATTCGTAAACATAGTTCCAAATAAATCCGTTGATTTAGGTGTCAAATGATTTTTTATGTAAACGCCATAATTTACGTCTGGTGTACACGGGTGATTAAAAATAAACTTGAGAAATGAGAAAATGTTGTCCAAAGTAAAGCATCAGTCACTTGGCTATTTTTACTGTTGAGGCGCTAAAAAATACACGTGGTTATCTCTAGTCAAAGTCATTTTTGATAAATATGACTGCTTACGTTGTTTTACGTAAAAATGTTAAGTTTAAACATAGCCATCTTTTTTCTGCTAAGAAAACAGTTTTAAAGCAGCAGAAACTCATATGGTTATATGAATCGACCACAGACGAAAAGTCAATTTACTCAGTTTTACTTACAATGGAGATAGAAAATTTGCTTTTTAGCGTCACATGTAAGTGTTATGCAACAGAAATGATTTAAAGGGGTTTTATTCATATCCAACTCCATTGAATTTTCCAGGATTCGTATTTCACATATGAATATCTACTAGAAGTCATCAACTAAAGTATTTCCCGGGATCCCGGATAATCCGTTAAACCCTCGTCGGTGACTGTTTTTCCGGTTCGGTTTTCCGGTAATCCCGGCCCGGTATTTAGGGTTCCGCTCAGGTGAGTGTGATCCGCGATCAACACCAATTACTGGCTCACCGCTGGATTGTCAGCTGTAACTGCACTGTCTATTATGCACTTGAACTACTGTCTACCTGTCTACGGACTCAGTCGAGCCAGGAAAATTAAGCAGACGTTTTTGATGGTAACTGGCAACATTTTTATAGCAAGATTTGGACATATCGATAGCAGCTATGTAAACAATCGTATGTTAAAAACAGAAACTTATCGTGACAATTGATTGAAGAAATATATAAGTTCGATTCATGTTTTTTTATTGAAAATATATTTTTTTAGATTTCCAACATAATAATTAGGTTATACTTTAATAGCCGGGTAAAGAATACAGTTCTGCAAGAGAACTAGAATCAAAATGAATTAACCAAATCAAAAAGCATTGATTTTATACGTAAATATAACTTTTTAATGCCACGCGATTTACTCGAGGTTTGCTTAGAATAACCTAAAATTCAAATTTATATAGAGTAAAAAAATAGGTAGATATTAGACACAACGGAATATAGATGAAATAAATTTTTTATTTTTTATTTATTTAACTTTTTGTACATAATGTTATTTGTACATTGGCGGGCTTATTGCCAAATGGCAATTTCTTCCAACCAACCAATAAGATATTATGATGACATTAAAAATCATACATCACAAGCGCCGCGTTGTGCAGTTGGTTAGACGGCTAACTGTGAAACTGGCGTCGCGGGTTTGATTCCCACCAGTTGCAAGAAAAAAACTCAAGAAAGATTTTTCCTCAATCGATTTTCCTCAATTTTTGTCGAGTACTTTCTATAACCTCCTTCCATATCTTCTCTTTCCCACCTGCTGGCAAACCTCTAAATAGAGACATTTTTATTTTTTTTAAATTGTATTTATTTAAAGAAAACAACAGCCATTATAATAAAAAAAAATATTTACAAATAAACCAAAATTATAGTTTTCAAATACAATGTCAAAAAAAGAAGGAAAAAAGCTTACATTTAAAAAGCCACTCCCCATCATTTCACACGTAAAAAATAAATAAAATATTTCAATAATAATGAAATAATAAAAAAATAAAAGAAAAATTTTTTTGTTCACTCGGACTTAAAAATCCTTCCGCCGGCGGATACATACGGAGTAACCCCAGATCAGCCCTCCCTCCTTTCTTCTTTGAAACAAATCAATTAATTACAATATTTAAGAGTACAAAAAAAATATATGTTAAGCGGGTTATTCTTTAAAAAAAAACATTATATAGCAATAACGCTTATCTTGATACATTATTTAATTATCAAGCTTTGCAAAACGCAAAATTGCATTTTCGTTTTTGAAAAGTCTGTTGACATACTCGCACATTTTAAGTCTGAAGAGGCTGTACAGTTTTGTATATAAGGATCTCTTTTAGATGTAAACAACCCTGATTTTACGCGTATTGGGGCTAATTCGTCCCAATGATACGATTTAAGGGGTGTGAAATATAAACCGAACAGCAAAAAGTTTTTTAAGTTTCACAGAATAAATGTAAAACTGAATGGTAATAATGTTTTCCGCTTAGTGGTACAGTGGTAGCGCATAACGACGGTTAGCGGTTACGACTGCGGGCTTTAATTACCATATTATATATACGAATATATTTTATACCATTATTTTACTGCACTTATTTGTCTTTGCTATAGAGTTTTATGTTATTTTTGTTCAGTTTCTTGTACATATGTTTCTTCGTATAACTCTTGTAATTGGCTTAAGACGTATGCATAATAAATAAATAAATAAATAAATAAATAATAATTTTTTTTTTTTTTTATGTACGGTCCCAAATGAGTTTCTAATAACTCCTGGGAGTATAATATGTAATTTTTGTATTATATGTTTTATTAATAATAAAAATAAATAAAATATTAAAAAATAATAATATGCACTATTAGGTGCAGAAAAGGAGTGAAAAAAATTATGAGATAATTTATTCAAAATTAATTAAAATCCCGATAATTACAAATACGAATTGATTTCTACGACTTATGTAGCGTATCTCAATAACTTTGAAATAGTGCAGTGAAACAACATAGCTGTTAAATAAAATAATAAAATAACAGAAAGAAGTTGAACAAATATTTTACACCACCTTGCCGAAAATCTAATAGAAGCAAAAAAATTAAAACAAACAATAATTATTAAATATAATAGAATATAACATTAAGCCAAGAAGGATTTTTTTTTCCGATACTATTTTGATTCCGTGGATTAGCGTGTAAAGCATATAAGACGCTTGTCGTGCTAAATACTAAATTTTCAACATACATTACTTACATAAATATTGAACGCTGGGGTGCATATAACATTTAAGTATTTCGATTTTAGTATCTTATAATATTAGTTTAATGTTTCAAAAAGTCTGTCTGATTTAGTTTGCAAAGAAAGTGTTTTTTTACGAAGCTATTCACAATAGACCGAAAAAGAGAAGATTTGAGTAAGTCCAAAACAAAATGCATTTTTTAATGTCCGTATCTCTGGCGTTAAGGTAAAACATCGCACGAAACAAGTCCATAGGAGATTTTACGGGTCGTAAATTGTTGGTATTAATTATGTACCGGTATTTGAAAAGTGATCTTATATTACGCGAGCCCTCGGCGGTACTAAAAAATGGATTCGACAGATTTTAATGAATCCGAAATGATGGGAAATGAGTTATTTACAGAAAAAACCACGCAGATATCATAAATTATCGTTAATTATGACAGCATTATCGGTTTTCGTATTAATGGGCAATATACATAAAGCAAATTATACCAAAATATTTGTATTACTAACACATTCCCTAAAGCCAAGGTATGAAATTTGTTCTAATTTATTTTGAATAAAAACAACATCCCCAGGCGGCAAATTCCATATCTTCCAAGTTTTAAGATTTTGACGAATTTATTGAAAACAAATATTTAGGAGATTTAGAACTCTCTTGGTCTTAGATACTCATTAGTGTTAAGCTTAAAACCACATAAATGTTGTATAAAATCTAACAGTCTGTGATACCTTATTACAAAGTTTATTCGATACGAACATGTTTGCTTAAAATCTTGAGCGAAAAGTGAGTTTTTCCAAAGCGTCATTTGAAATTCATGTTCGCTCTTTATTAATAAAGTTATGAAGTTTAGTGGAAAAGTTAGTGAATGTATGTTTTTATTTTACAGCCATACATAAATGTGACAAAACATAATTACACGAGAACTTATCAATTTGAGTTACTTTTAAAAGGGAGCTTAAGAAAACTTGGTTCTAGATTAGTGGAAAATTTTAGATGCAGAAAGTTTAGGGAAAGTTAAGTTACGCACTTAAAGACTATAAAAAACATATTTTACGGTTTTATTCATTTACCTGAGAGAAGCGTTCCTGCGCATCCAAAATGTCTATAAAGAGAGACATTTTGTCATCCATTATCTTGAAGCCGTTCCTCGGTTGCATGAGCAAATGTTGGACTGCTTCTCGTATAGAGGATGGAGTAGAAGACGCAGTTTTGCTCGGAGTTGTAGCTGGCGTCCCAGTTTTACTTCCATGGGCGTGCGTGCAGCCGAGGAACAAAGGGGCGCCAGTAGTCGTAGAACCACAGGAGAATGGTTTAAATGGAGTGCCGTGGAATGTGGGAGACGGTCTCATTTGAGAATGTACTGAAACTGCAAGTCTTCTCGGGTCATGTGGAGGTAAACCGTTAACGAGACTTACGTTCTGAACTTGATAATCACTTTGAGAGGACGGCAAAGATCTGTACCCTGAGTCAGATGGACTAGCGATGGAATTCGTTGTCAGCTGATTACTCGTAGATACTGACGCTATACTAATAGGCCTCCGCGGAGAATTACACCATGTTGAATTTGGTAAAGTGAAATTAGGATACTGCAGAAATGTCGGCGGTGGCCGACGCGCAACTGGGTGTTGCAAAGGAGGCATCCTCACTGGAGACCATTTCACATCACCAGGTGCCTCGGAAATGGCTATGCTGTGAGGTCGTCTAGGAATAGGTTGATGGATCCCATTCCAAGGTCCGTTTCTAGAAGACGCGTCAGTAGCGTTACCATTTGTATCCATCGGAGTTGTCGCAACGCTGTGGGGTCGTCTGCTGACGATGGGTGGAAGCTGACTCGTCCACGGAAGAAACCCATTCATAGCCTTGTAAGGAAGACCGTTGACTGGATTCGACGGTGTAGTCGGAGTGGCGGCAATACTGTGAGGCCTTCGGACGGGTTGGTTGCATGATGTGGCTGGTGGGGCCGGAGCCCTGTAGAGCGGCGTTTGTATTCCGAGCCCTCCATTCGGCTTGAAGTTATTTATCCCATTAGCGACGCTCGTAACGGCTATGGAGTGCGGCCTTCTAGGGATGGAGTTGATTGAGGAAATATCTCCATTCAGGGCGAGTTTTCCTACGGAGGTTGGTCTTCTCGGAAGGGTTTGCACGGACTCAGGCGCTGGAGGAGGGGGATCGTCCCAGGTGGTGACCACGAGGGTATCCTTAAGAGGGGAGAGCCTGGGCGCGGGGCCCCTCCTAGGGGCCCCGCCGGGGGGCAGATCCACCATGCTGCGCCCCTCCCCGCAGTCACACCACCCCTTGGACTAGAGGTATAACACTAGACCAAAGAACCATCTAAAACTATTTTTTGTATTCCGTATTTAAAAAGCGGGTATTATCAAAAATAAATTAAAGCGCAAAACTTATTATTCGCAAGAGCTTTTAATTATGTAAACACTATTCAGATTTACAGTGCGCTGTTTAAACAGAGGTATCCAATAATTGGCAGTAAACAAAACTTTAAACTATGGCCACTATATTATGTTACTTACTGGCCGACTATTGTTTACATCGAGTTAGTTACTCGAGTAAAGTGCATGACTTGATAAAACAATTAACGTAAAAGCTTCCCTCAAGCTCAAGTTCAGTATACTGTATAAAACCGTTAACTGGTAATTATTTATCTAACGTTTATAATTTAAACTTCACTAGGCACTAAATGTATAATATTTACTTTCTAACATGCACTTTCAACTAGTAAAACAAAGATGGACAGTTAATACTCGTACACTTTAAATACCGTTTTCTATAGGAGCTGAACCCAAATATACATATATTTTTATTATCTACATCTATTAGCAACCATAATTAGGCCTAATACTACTAGTCAATTTTAATTTTTAAAATTAATTCGTAAAATATTATTGCTTTTTACACGTTTTTTTACTTAAGTGCCGTAAAAACTATATTTTATATAATGTACATCACTGCCACGTAACATTTTTGTAACACATCATATATTTTAACAACAACAATAAAACAAACTTAATCCACATAAATCTGCATTGAAAGCATTTCAATCTCGATTAAAAAATTAACTTGTTACGAAATATTCTAATTTGACGCCTAATTAAATCACTTGCATTTTTAACGGGACACGCACACCGGTTAATTTAAAATCTTTTCGGGCCGGATCGTACGTAGGCCCATCTACGCCGTAGTCTGGTCCAAGGATCGGCGTAGCGATCCCTGCGAAGGACCGAAAGCGACTGACGGTGGTTGCTACAGAGAGGAGTGGGGGATGCTGGGAAACCGGAAGGGAGGGGGAAGGGTAGACCGGAAGTGGAGATGGGTAGGCTGCAGGACATCCGAACCGAGGAGATTGTTTTGTTTAGACTTAATTGTCACGTTGATATAGTTTTTATTAAGACAAGGACGTTTTTGGGCCACATTCGAGAAGAAAAGAGAGGAAACGTAAAAACATACCACAGAAACATAACTTACGAGCAAATAACGATGGTAATGTTTTCTGAAATTTTATTTCAAATATATTTTCTTGGATCTAATAACATACCTGTCGAAAAGGTACATAAATAACACATTTAAAGCTCACCGGCGCGGCGTCAGAATTGTTCTGAAAATAGTTTGCCAATATAAAACCCGTTCAAAAGATCAAAATTAATTCCTTTTAAAAAAGTGCGGGGCACAGTGACGTCACGAGGAAAAATAAAATTGGAAAAATAATGCGAATAAAAAAAATGCTTAATTATTCGCTCAATTACAAGCGTTCATAAATTTTCTGGTTCAAAACGAGTCTTTTTCTTATTTATTCATTTATTTATTTAATTTATTGTGGTTCACAAACAATAAAAATGTCAATCAAAAAATATTTTACCTTATTACAAATATTATTAGTTCTTATTTGCTTTAAGGGATACGAAATATGAAATAAACAGTAAAAATGCATACACAGTCTTAAATTTCCTAACTTTAACGTTGATTTCCGCCTGTATTGATACCGGTTTTTGTCTATTATAATATTTTGAAATAAATTGAGTGTTTTTGACGCGACGGCTACTCTCAGGTAAATAATCCAAATAAGAAATTCAAATATTTTTTATTGGAAAAAAAAAATATTACAAATAAAACAAAATATTTAAGGCATCGAATAACCATTACATATCAAAGCCAGGAACGCTTGAGCAATTGCTTGATATTATGATGCCATAATACTCTCAATTTGTTGCAACATAAACAGGAAAACATTTTTGAGAAGGTAATATGGAAGTCAAAGTATTTACATGGCTTATGACCTGTCATTGGCTGGTTTAAGTAGCTACTTTACCACTATGTCAATGTTTGAAACTCCACATTTTTGCAACTCGTCCATCTGTTGACTTTTGCGAAGTTAAATAGAAGAAACCTTTTTTTTAATGTTTGTAAAAATGCATTCAACTTTCTTTTGCAACAAATTTAGATCTTTTTTATCGCTTTACTGGCTAGAAAAGAAATCCTGCCTGTCTACAACCATTTGGACATGTTCAAAATATTGTTGCTTTAACATTTACATATTGTAAAAGTATTTGCGTCTTAAAACATAGTTTCACTGATGTCAAAGATATCGATCTCCAAAGAAAATCAAATCCACTTTGTCGTGTGGTTTTTGGCACATTTGATACCATTCCTGGATCCTGGATTCGATTCCTGATAAAGTGAACAAAAAATATTAGTTTTTGTACAATATTTCATTGTTCCTGGACTGGTACCTGAAGCGATCAACTATCCTTCCATGAATGATCTAGATACACTGCAAAAGAAATTCAAATGCAGTGCCCTATGCACCACTTGGTTTGTATAGAGAAATAATGATGATGATAACATGCTTTTTCTATAGTCTTCTCTTGTTTTAAACGTGTAAAAGTATCCATATATTAGAGTCAAATTTAAAAAAAATAATTCTTAAGAATACGTTTTTACTAACAATATTCTATTGGTATAACTATTTTTTTACAAGAAATATATTATCTAAACTGCTCTTCAAAGAATTCAGAGTACTGAATATTATTCAACAGTATATATTGAGAACGGTAGTGGTTACACACATAAAGAGAGACATTTACCCAAGCGTCAACCACAACCATAATACAAGATACTCTAATAGGGATCTGATACAAAGTGAAGGGGTCAACACTGTTCTGGCATCGAGACAACACTATAACGTAGGCAAAAAGGTCCATAACCTTTTGCCAGAATCGTGGAAAGACGGGAGTGTTGTCAAGTTACGGAAGGTGTTGACCTCGCTCTTTCATGACATTGGTCGTAGGGAGTCAGAAAAGTTGATGCATGCCACGGATTGGAGAACCTTACTGGATGTCAAAAATAAAATATAAAAAATAAAGAATAATTTAAAAAATATATATTTATAGATGACAACCATGAAGTTTCGCATAAATAAATTGTCTATGTTTTTATGAATGTATGTATGTGTATGCGCATGGGTGTATGTACGTGTGTGTGTATGTACATGTGTATATATGTGTATATTTATATATACATGTGTGTATATATGTGTATGTCTGTATGTATATGAATCAAAATGTGTATCCGAATAAGTTTATATTTTGTTTGTCTGTGCTCTATATTAATTTGTTAAGTATTATAATATATTAAAATGTAATTGCCTAGCTTGGAACGGGGTATGTACCCTTGTTAGCTGGGCAAAGTGAATATGGAATTGTATTTTGATAAAGAGTGTGAATAAATAAATAAATAAATAAAATAAATAAACATATTACGTAATTTAATATGTTCTGTTATTTGTAATTAATGATATACCTATGTCTAAGCACGTGGGATTGTATAGATCAATTATCTTGAGTTGTAATTTTTTAAAAATGTATCTTTGTTAATTATAATTCATTTGATTGAAGTGAAAAATTATTGCTATGCAATTGATATTTTTAGGGAAAAACTCTTTGTCAGCATTATTCGATTGTAAAAGAACAAAATCTATACGGCATAGAAAATACTCAAAGGATTGCTAGATTTGAGGCGCACATTATTTTATTTATGGTAAGAATCGACCATCTGCCATTTGCTGGAGAGATGAGCGAGTTCCATAGAGAATAATAAATTTAAGAGGCCACTTAAAAAGCCAAAAATAAATCTTCATACGGAGCCATCGATCCCATTCAATTGAGTTATTTGGAATTGACTTATTTTTAGTATCTGAATTGCAGTATAGTTTCTTCACTTGAACCAGATATGTATTTCTCATTTGAACTGGAATGATTAAGTACATGTTGGATTAATATGAATATCAATCTAATCATTATACTAATCACTTTGTTCTAATATGCCAAATGAAAAATATTTCAAGAAGATTTTTCAAATCTCGCTCAATGGGCGTTTGACTATGGCTTAGTAATAAATTCTAAAAAAACTAAAATTGTTCATGTATCCTCACCATATATTACTAAATGTGAATTGGAAATAGAAATACAAGCTCATATAAATTTTTTCCTTCGTTCAACTTCAAATATAGAATCAGCTAAATGTAAATGTATTATTGTTATCAAAAACATTTTTCACTTTGTGGTATGACATTTTACACTTATTTGTTTATAAATTTGTAAAAACCACTTTAATTTTCTTAAATTACACTTCGACCGGTTTCGAGGTTACTACCTCATCGTCAGGAATTTATCAATTTATTTCATTTCGTCAGGATTTAAAGTTAAATTGACGATGAGGTAGTAACCTCGAAACCGGTGGAAGCGTAATTAAAAAAAATTAAAGTGGTTTATACAAATTTATAAACAAATAAGTCTAAATGTAAATGTCCTATTATAGATGTTGAAAATAATCATAAATATTTAGGATTAATTATTGATTCTAAATTTAGCTGGGGTGTTCATATAGATGGAATCTGCGACAGATTAAGGTACTGGCTTAAGGTGATTTATGAAATCAAAAGCATACTACCTTTCAAAATGTTAAGATACATATATACCTCGCTCATTGAATCGATTGTATCTTACGGAGTGCGTGTCTGGGGTCTCACCTTTCAGTCTCATCTGGGTAAAATTTATGATATTCAGGTGAGACTGTTGAGGGGGATTGTACCGGACAGCATAGTCCGTGAAGCGAAACATATGAGCGAGGGTGTATATTTTCAATTCTGTGACGTCCTGCTGGTAAAACAACTTTGTGACTACACATTGATTGTAGATTACTTTGTTGATCCGGAATATAAAAAAAGAGTTGCCCATACTCACAACACTAGATTAAAAACTAAGGGCTCCTTGATTGTTCCCGAATTACAAATTACTTCGGAGAGCGAACATTAAATTGCGTTGTTCCAAGGTTGTTTAATGATCTCCATCAAACCATAATTAACATGAACGATCTTCAAATGAAAAAAAAAGAACTAAAAAAATATCTTCTATATACTTTATAGTGCCTGTTTATAAATAAATTTGTAAAATATAAATAAAATAAATGTAATATAAACCTGTCATAAAAAAAAGGGTCCCACCGAAAAGTCTTTAGACTTAGTGGGTAATAAATTGTAATATGAATTCAAAATTATTAAATAAACGGTGCTCTGTAGCACTGAAAAAAAAAAAGAAACGCGCAGTTTTAATGTATTTTTTCTCCGCATTTAATTTATATCTAAATAATTTACGCTATATTATTGTTGATCTGTACGTGTTTAGAAATAAAAAGTTAAAATATTTTTTTAGACTTTAAATTTCATTTGTGCGTGAAATTGTAACCTTCAGATTTGTATTTTGGCCGATATTATCATATTTAAAAACTTCAATAAAAGAGAAACATGAATGATAGTTATACAGGTTTATCAAATATGTGTTTTTTTTTATTTTATTGTATAAAAAAATCTCCTGTAAACGATAATATTTTTTTAACATTATTATTATTAAATAATTCTAAATAAAGCGATGTTTTCTTATTTTTATTTCGTTCCCGCAAAAGTGTCAATTTAATACATAAATATACCTATCTCTATTGTTGTGTGTTTTCTTGGAATTGGTGACCGTAATTATCTATATATACCTGTGTAAATATATCGTAAAATGAATCATGTAAATTAAAATGAAAAATGCGTTGTCAATTAAAAATGTCTATGTGCTTAAATAGAAATAGGATGTTATAATAGGAAAATTGAAAACGAGTCAATTTTTATCTGAATCTTTGTATGATTTTATTTTGAAAAATGTATACGTATTTTGTAATTAAATGTGAAAAATCGATAAAAAACGAGCATATAATTTAAGTTCCGAAGGTATAAGTATTTTAATGATTAGGGTAATACAATTTCATTCTGAGTAAGAAATAATTAATTTGCCAAGTAAGAATCTATATGACCCTCGATGGAACGTGAAACTGTGTGTGTGTTTAATAATTGCACTTGTATGCGTTAGTAGTCTGGAACCATTTTGACGAATTTTTTTTTCTCACGCGAGGGTGATGTGCCCTTAAGAAGCAAAATGGTGAATGTTACAGCATACAATGCATTAAATAAAAATTAACACCAATTTCTTCCAACCAACCAATAAATTAAAACATGTTGTATATTATATCATTTTAGGAATTTCTGAAAATAAAACTGATACAAAAACAAGCTACTCGTATGTGCGTATGAAAAATTGAAAGAAGTCTTCAATGGAAAAAGAGAATAATCAGAAGGAAACAGGAGAGATTAAGGAAGAGAGATGATGTGCTATTCCTTGATCAACACAGCACAATCTATTGCTGGTATGCACCAATGTTCCGATTGTGTCGCATTGTAAATTCGAGACAAGTTCTGGACTTTTTTATGTAAGTCTTTCTACATTCAAACAATCACTAAGATAGACCAGATCTTTTCTGGAGGTGGTAATTATTACTTATTTTTTTTCAAATGTGTCTGTATGTATTATAAGGATATGTGTGTGCCATTTTTTGAGTAGACTAAGTGCGTTAATAAATAAATAAGAGAAATGAGATGTTTCATGCGTAATTTAAACAAAACTACTGTAGAAATATAATTGGTATAGAATAGGAGATAATTCAATCGTCAAGCCCTATGGACACTCAATGAGTAAGAAAAGAAGGATTAACTATGGATGGACATTAAGAGGGTGATTTGATAATAATAATAACTTATATGTATTTGGCTGATTTATTATATATGGCGCCATTAGAGCCATTTAAAAAAGTACCTTAAGGGCGCATACATGCTAACTAACATAACACTGCATTTTATTATTTCCGATTTTAAAATTGAGGGTATGATAAGCAAAATAAGTATTGTGATTAGTGAGTGCAGTGTTTGGGCAGCGCCGGAGTTTGCCCATTTTTCCTATGCCTGAAACAATCGCTAAAGAGTAGAATTTCTTTGACATGTATTTTCCCTAATACAGAGGTCTGTTAGGTATGTTAGAGTTCATTTCACTAAGAGATTCGAATGCTGTCCAGCTAAGCTTACATTCAGATCTATCTATCTTTAATCAGTGCAAATCAAGATGATGTTGGGATACGTGAGAACATTTATTTACTCCCGTAAAAAGCCCTGCTGCAGCATTAAGTTTATCAGTTGGATATTTTTTGAGATTTGCGTATATTCCATTACATTAATCAAGACGTGAAACGAGATTAGCATTCACAAAGGCTTTAAGAATAATAACAAAGAGGTAAACTAAGAAAAAAATAGCGTTGAAATAAAAAAAAACGATATGGAGCGTAAGGATTATGAAGTACATTGAACAGCAGTGAGAAGGTGTGATTTTCATTCCGCTGTCTAATTTTAGCCATTTCAGTCGCCTACGATTGTCAGATACGCGGTCATATTTCCTAAGACTGAATAAACCTTCACCGAAGGCGTGTATTTTTTTAAGTTATCGATTCTTTGATATAAAACAAATCGGTTTCCTGGTTTTCATTACTCAAACTGGAACTTTATCGCTATTGCAACAAATGTGAATCGATTCTAATTGTTTTCTATTCGGCGACTCGACCGAGGGACATTTCCAATTAACGAGACAAAAATAACCAAAAGGAAGAAGTCTTAGAAAAACAAACTACACTTGTTCGAGAAATGGTCTGTTTTCTTAATGAAAGAATAATGTTGACATCCGCGTTGAAATTACTCCTAGAAAAGAGATAATGTTGCCTTATAACTGTGTATTTAGAATGTTGATCGATCCAGAAATATCGTCAGCTGTTTGGTTAACCAATTTTAAAATTTGAAAGTAAAACGGATTAAGGTGGTTAAATAAAATTATTTCAAAGGTAATCAAAATAAACCTTAAAATAGAAATGGTTCATATCATAAAGAAAATAATAAATATTTATTCTGGTATCCATATTTTTTTCTAGATGGATCACGATCGAATCTTGTCGTCAATTTTTTTCCAGGAAACATTTTCAATAGCTGACATCTGGAAGCACATTTATTGATTTTTTCTATAGTAGTTTATTATACATTTTTTTAGACATAAGTCCCAGCTCCATGGGACTAAAAATCCTGTGTTGAATTAGGACGAGTAATTAGTTGATACAGACGTACAAGTATTTCACCATAAATATTATATAGGATCAGAAACATAATAACAATAATTAAAAAATATAAATATATATGGTTCATCAATATGGTAAACAGCAAACTCAAACATTCGGAAAATCATATTTGAGTTTCCACTTCAATCCCTCTCACGAAGGAAAATCCAGTCCTTAACTCCTCTCTTGATTTTTTTTTTGTGAGTGAGAGCTTTAAACGCTCTTCCAAAATATTGACCACTCTCGGTGCGATAAAGGAGAAATGTATCAAAGCAAAAGTCGTAGGGGTTTTGGGTATGACATAATTCGTCCTCTGGGAAAACCTCGTACAAACATTTTGCTGAGATCTCTCCTTATTGTTCGACCGGAAGTGTGTAAGTGCTTCCTTTACGTACAGTTGTCTTATATCCAGCACTTTCGTGTATAGGAACATCTGTTTTGACGAGTATGTCTAATCCTAACACACTGAAAGATATCAGTTTGTATGTTCTCAATAATCATACCAGAGCGAGATCGCATGCACTGTATTACGCACCCAGAAGTCGTACGATTGCAAGTCAGAATTCACCCATCAGCAGGGCGATTTGCTTACTGAGAGATAATACGGACCTATTTTTCTGTACATATCGGCAGTTAAGCAACTATCTGCTTTCTATTCATTAACTTCCACCTTATGTTTACAGTCTGCATTACGTGGTGGGTAAAACGGCTGTTAAGTAATGCAGATTTGAATTGTCAAATAAACAAAATAAAAAAATTAAACCAAGATAAAATTAGAAACACTTGTTAACGAAAAGGCGGACTGTAAATGAAAATTGAATATCATTCAATTTTGCTATTGGGAAATATTTGAGAAAGGATAGGAATATGGAATGAATACCTACCTTTAATATAATCTGAATGTTCTTCAATTTCTGGCACTGGATCACAAAATGAACTATAAAATGAGACAATGTTTTCCACGACGCGCGACGATTCCAACCACTTTTATATCCGATTTTATGTTAAATCAAAAATATTGTATTGTTTTTGTTTTAAATTCGAATCTTCTAATTTTGAATATCTTCTATCTTGATGTTAGGTAGGTACCAAAAGGATGGGTCAAAGGAAGGATGGGAGCAAAAGGTAATCGGCCAGGAATAGTTTCGATAAATGCTGTTATTTACTTAACAACACTGTAGAATCATATCTGAAGAAACAGCTCCTTAATCACTCATTTTTTCCTCCCCTTTTACTCCCCTCTTCCCATTGAAGAATAGTATCGATTTGAACTAATTTATACACACATATACTATTAATGTTTCAATTTATTTTCTTGCATACATTTTGAAACAACAATGAATTAAATAACACTTTTAATTTCTTCGGCTGGTTGGAAGAAATTGCTATTTGGCAATAAGCCTACCAATGCAAAAATATGGAAGCATAAATGTTAAATAAATTAAATAAATTACGCCGTTTCACATTATATGCTCATTTTATTCATTTAATAGACAAATACAACAAAAAAATATATAAAGCAGTGCAGTATTAAAATCAACCTTTAATCAAAACATTATAAATTAATGCAAAATCTGCAACTGGTCTTACTTTTTATAATTGTTTTCTTTGACTCTGAATTTGTTAAAAAGACTATGATTTCCATAATCAATAAATAAAATAAAATAAATAAATAAATAAGCACATTTGTTAAACCTTACATATATGCAATTAACTAACTTAATGCGATTATTTTTTATTGAAATCGTAACTACCATATTTTAAATATATTTAAATATTTGTATACACTGGAATTGAACCTTTTTGGGTTTTCATCTAAAGAGACAAATATCTCAACAGAAGAATTATTTTGTAAATGTATCCTCTTGAAATAATTAATGGTGAATATAAAAATCTGGGTTTTTACAGGGCGCATACTCTGTCATTGGTTTAATTAAGTAAACATCTCATTTTTAATTTGTATCATAACAAGCCCTAAGGCCCACGATACAAATAAAAATAAATAAATTGAAAAATTTATTAAACAAATTAAAATAACATTATATTTATAATGTAAAAGGAGGCAAAATATTTTAAAGGTCGATTGTAAAAGATTCGCTCTAAACATGTATCATTTTGTTTCCACTGAAGTGGTTGCTAACAATACCATCGCTTAACCGAAAGTATAAGCGAACACGGGCAGTTTACAAAGCGGCACTTAAGTGAAAAACATTTAAACCAATGCCACATGGTTTTGGGTTCACGTCCCGGATTAACCGGGATGGTCCTGTGTCATTTTGGGAATCAAAACCATTCCAGAACCACATACACTGTTTGCGATGAATGCTCAGTTAAATTAACTCGTTCGGTGTAACAAATGTGTTTCATACTACGTTAGTATAAGGATATAAATATGAAACTTACCTAGTACTTGCTATCAAGATTGAATCAAAGCTGGTTTAGTTTAGTGCAAGTGAAGGGTACGCGGCAAGAACGGCCTAGTTGAATTTTTCAACTTCCGAAATATTAATACTTTATTTTCTCCGAAACGACTCAAATATAATTAAATACAATAGCATATTACAACAGATATGAAGAACATTTAAGAGAAGGTAATATAGAATGTAATTAAATGTTCTTCATCTCTGTTGTAATATGTTAATATAAACAGCTCCCCAGGGAGTTGAATCCAGTCCTTGTCTACAAAAATTTGGACAAACTCAAAATATTGTTAAATACAATAAGCTTCGAAACGTGGCTTTATGTCTTATAAACCACAGGAAAAAATATGGGACCACGGCTGCCAAAAAAATAGTTGTAAATGCGACTATTGGCGCATTAAGCTCGTTTTTGTCAGTTCAAATGAGTTTTTAAAAAATATATATTTGACGTTTTAATTCGTTTTTTTTTTTCTGTGAGTGTATTTAAAATGTATTTCACATTGATTCAAAATATATTGTGTTACATATATCAAGTCAGTGTCCCAAAAATAAGGTTTATATTCTTTTTTTTGCTATCCTGTAAAATGCATTATTTGATGATGAGCCGCTTTTGCTGTGTACCCTTAAAATGCAGATGCATACAGTAATTTCAATAGATTTAGAATGAAATGTGGTTAATGTTTGTGGGAAAGAAAAATACAGTTCTGCGTGTTTTAGAATCAATTTCTACTCTCAGGTAAGAATCCCCAAGAGGAAAAATGATGGAGATAAGTCCGCCGTATTGTAGTAGTTGACATGTTTGCCTATAATGCTTAAGGTTTGATTCTTGGCATAAAATATAACTACATAAAAAACATGCCTGCGGCAAATAAGTTTGTTCTTAAAAAGTGTGTTGTGTATAGTGAACTGATACTGGGGATCCGTAGGGTTCAACAAAGTATTGACCTCAGTCCTCCTTAACCTGCATATTGTATTTCTTGGGAATAACTTATTAGACTTTCCTCTATACAAATCCTGGACTTAACGGCAGCTCGTGGACGGTGAGCTTTTTTGATGGCAAAACGTCTCGTATTCAGGTAATTCAGAACATGCGTATTTTAAGCCATTGTAAAATTAAATTTTCGACGTTGGTCGTACGAAAATAAAAATAAGAAGGTAACTATCAGAATTTAAGCTTTCTTCATTATATTTTTCATAGAAAACGCAAAAAGGCCCTATGTGAGTACGTAAGTGAAAATTCTTAATGGAAGTCAATCGAAATTTATTACATAAATAAAAGACGAGTGATACTTATGAGACGAGTGATTTTATGTAAAAATACATGCTACGTAGGCCAAACGGGTAGAGCCTTTAAAACACGCATAAAAGAGCTCATACAATCATGGTCTAATAAAAAGGTTATTCAACATTATTTTTGGTACGTGTACTTGTACACACACAAATCTTGATTTTCTCCCAAGAGGGAGTAGGTATATATTTTTATTTATATCCCTACAGAGATGAGGTACAATTTTTTCAAATACAGGATTATGGATATTCGAGCATTTACAGGGCTTATGACCTGTCATTGGCTGGGTTGAGTGGCCACTTTAAGTAGGTACTACGACATTCCCCATTCCGCTTATTAGCGAATATCAATATCAATACATAGATGGCGCTCCAAATCGCTTGTGGATGGTTTCTCGATTCGTAACATATATGCAAAAATCAAAAATGTTACCTGTGTGGATATTCGCTAATAAGCGGAATGGGGAATGTTGTAGTACCTACTTAAAGTGGCCACTTAACCCAGCCAATGACAGGTCATAAGCCCTGAAAACGCTCGAATATCCATAATCCTGAATTTGAAAAAATTCTACCCCATCTCTGTAGGGATATAAATATAAAAAAAAGGTTATTTAAATTTAGCCAATCATTTAAAAAAAAAAAAAAAAAATATTGCACCTAAAGGCCATAAACGTGCGGGGCTAGTCATTTATTTAGTTCGGATGGGAAAAGAGTTTAATTAAGGTTGGATCATTTAACTCGGCTGTCAGAAAAATTAAATGGACACTCGAACAAGGGAAAGGTGTGAGAAGCGGACGAAGGGCTGAAGAGATAATGATACAGGGAAGAAAAAATGTGAAAATCGCGGGAGATTTCCCGGGGGATGGGCAGTTGAGGTAGACATGAACTACTCGGATAACACGTTCAACACCTGAATAAAAAAAAAACTTATTATTTATTTTGTTAATTAACATGAATTTTTTTTTACTAAAAATTTGGATAACAAAATGTTTACCTACTGATGTCACGTATAGACTAAATATAAAAATATACCTACTAAAACATTTAAGTTTGTAGGTGAAAATTCTTGATAGAAGTTAATTGTAATTTATTATAGAAATAAAAGACGAGTTATACTTCAATACACAAATTTGGAATATCCAACATAAAAGAGCACATACAATCATATTCTAATAATAAAGATAATTCAAAGTTTGCCAATCATTTAATAGAAAATAAAGATTCCTTTGATTTAAAAAATAATGTAAAAATAATTCATAATCCCCCTAAAGGCCATTAACTTGACAAACTAGAAATTCTCGAAATTAATCAATTAAAAAATAAACCCGACATAGAATTACTTAATTAACAGATAACACACGTGCATGCTCCATTCCTATACCCATTGTAATATATTTTTACTAATGACTTTTTACCCTTTGTTTTTCAGAAATCATAATTGACAAAAATCACACTCACGAAGGATGGGGCACTAAAAATAAAATACTTATACCCGTATGCAGAGACAAAACTTAAGGTGAGGAAAGTACATTTTAATCCCATATGCTAAGAAAAATTCAATGGTGAAAACAATCGAATGTACTTACCTCACCTTAAGGTTTGTCTCTGCATACGGGTATTAAACTCATTAAAATAACATTATATCAACTCATTAGTTTACCCGAAGAAAAATTGATAATGATCCTTGAGATAAAAATAACTTTATTAAATTAACTTTCATATAATTTTGAATTCTCTACCCTTACCTCTGTTTTGTATAAATACATTGAACTCCTTTATAAAGCTACCAGTCTCGAAGATGTCGCGAAAGCGATGAAACCGGTCACCGGATTTTCAAAACTTGTGGATTGAAGTATCACTCGTCTTTTATTTATATAATAAACTATGTAAGTACCAATGCAGTATCCTAACTATTCTGATTCGGATATGGAAATTAAGTTGATATAATATCTATGGCTTACCTAACAACATGCAAATATTATAAAAATGGAAAACGTAAGGTAAATGGATTACATCGTTATATTTAAATCGTTATAATAAAAATACTGTTTAATTTATTTACAATTTTATTTATAATTTTAACCAGTGACCAGGTATCGTCGTGACCGACACA
>NW_028280537.1:0-38458 GCF_059751315.1 Micrasema longulum | reverse complement strand
TGTGCAAGCAGGGGTTGTAAATCAGATGTATATAATGAAATCTGCTGTAAATTATATAATTTCATGATGTTTTATAATGAAAATGCATTTGAATTATATGTATTTAAATTTAATTAAAACTATAACAGGGGCCGCTGGTTGGTAGTTCCATCGACAGCTATGTCGCCCGGGCCCGAGGTAATTAAGTGTTTCTCTGAAAGCAAATTTCCCGGCAGTTAATTCTTATCGATAGTTTCATTATTTATTGTTATAATTAAAATGCAGTTCCACCAAGAAAAGTCAGTAAAAAAACTAGATAAATTATATTTTGGTTACATAAAACTTTTAAGTATGTTTTTTAATAGAAATACCCTTAAAAATCTGTTTTCATCTAATTTATGATTTTTTACTATTGCGCGATTTAAAAAAAAACATTAATTTTAAAATGGCAAAATCGTATGATTTCCTCATTTTGCGTGCGTTTTACCCGACTACAGCTTTAAGACGAGAAGCGTCCATAGGAAAACGAAGATGACCCTGTACAGGACCATTATTGGGACTGTATTGGAGTATGGATGCGAGGCTAATAGTATGGTCCGTCCGCTGAGATGCGGGATATATTTGAAAGGAGAGTTCTTTGCCGAATCTGTGGTCCCGTAAAAGGTGGAAAAGAGTGAAGCATTAGACAAAATACCGAATTGTACACCATATCGTGGGTATACAAGGAAAACCGGTTAACTGCAAAAAGCCAGTTTTGCTTAAATTAAATTTTAAAGTTTGATTGTTCATTAAAAATCAAGTTGGGTTTTTTTTTTTTATATTTATTATTTATTGTTCATGAAACATATTTTTATACATTACAGAATTTATATGAAATAAAAAGCAACAGAATTTTGAGAAAAAAATAATTAGGTATGATAAGAAAAATAAAATCCGCATATAGCTGATTTTCTTGTAAAGAAATTTGTGCTGGTTGAGTTAGCCGGGGACGTTGTCTGACATAATTTGAGTTGTATCAAATTCAACACTGTCTTCATCTTCAGATAAAGCATCTACCACATTAGCGGAAGTGGAAAGACTCTTGCACTAATGATTTGGGCTGAAGCGTCATCGAAGAAGAGAAGAAGATCAACAGATCGGTACATTTAAGAAACATTTATGTCATACCCAAAACCCGTATGACTTTTGCTCAAAGGCATCTCTCATTTATCTCACCGAGAGTGTTCAATATTTTGAAAGAGCGTATTAAGCTCTCAAGGACAAAAACTATTTTCAAGAGAGGAGTTATGGACTGGATTTTCTTTAGTGGGAGGGATTTGAGTGGGAAACTCCTTGATGATTTTCCGAATGTTTGAGTTTACTGTTTACCATATTGATGTGCCATATATTTATTTATACTTTTACATTGTTTGTATTCTATTTTTTCTACATATTTTTTTTCCTTAACTGGGGTGTCCCGTGCCGAGGCAAACATTTTACAAAATGTGAAACATGCCTTAAATTAGTTATTTGACTCTTAAAAGACTGTGGTAAATAATCCTTTTGCGCGCGGTGATGTAACATCGTGTTACCACTAGTAAAATATGGAATATCCTAAAGTTCAGACATTTGAAAAAAAAAATAACATGAAGACATATTGTTTAATAGTTACTTTTCCATAATGTATGCGAATAAACATATTATTTAGCCTGTTATAGCATAATAAATTAAAAATCACAAATACGCCTTTCATGTTACGCGCGTGCGTTCCACATCACTGTCATCAACTGACTGAAGACTGAATCTGTTTAAGGCAATACCCACCGTAGAACAGCGTCGCTGTCTTCCTTGTTATGACTTCTATCTTCGTGCTCTCTCTTGCATAAGGTATCTGTATAGATCTGTTGCTGAATTAGCGGACATTCATTCTTTGCGTAGCAAAGATAAATATTTTATGTTTTAACATTTAGCATAGTCATACAAATTTTACTTTCCAAATCGGGTGTGAAAATGTCAATTTGAAGATTATAAAAAATACGAATTCTTCGTTTAAAAAAATAAGAGAGATATATCAAGTCTTGTATCCTATGTCGACCACTGTGACATCACAGCCACACAAGAGTTGACAAAGTAAACATAATAATAATAATAAATTAATCTAATCAACAAATAAATAAACAAGATAAACTAAAATAATCATAAATAATCATAATCATAATAAACATTTTTATATGTATAAATTGTATGTATTTATTTGATATGTAATATATTTTCTTTACTAACTTTGTATACTATGTGGAGATCTGTTATTAATTCTGAGTTTATACACTATATCTGTTTGTTTACTATAAATATGTACGTAGAACTGTTGATTTCCCAAATAAAATAAAATAAATAAATAAATAACAAACATAACCAATTTGTAGAGAACAATAGAAAAAAATTCATTAACAGTACACACATTTTACCTATTTGGCTTGATCCACTCAGCGATCCGTGCGCAACCCACCTCCACCATCCATTTCTTAATAGCAGTTTTATATTGAGAGAAAGAAGTAGATTGTACACTTTAACCGTAATATATTTATGTATTTAAAAAAAAAAAACGTTTCTGATCCTATATTTGTGGTGATATACTCATGTGTCTGTGTCAACTAATTGCTCGTCCCATCTCAACACAGGACTTTTAAAAATAAATTAATAAATAGATTAACAAATTACAACAGGGATGGAGAATACCTTAAATAAGGGAATATGGAAGTCAAGGCAACAATAAAGGTTTCAGCTCTTTAACTTTACTAAAATCAACAAATGGAAGAATTGAAGAAATATGGATGGTCAAACATAGGCAAAATGGTGAATGTTACACAGTGTGTAAAGTGGCCACTTAAACCAGCCAATGACAGGTCATAAGCCCTGTAAATGCCTTGACTTCCATATTCCCTTATTTAAGGTATTCTCCATCCCTGTTGTAATTTGTTAATCTTAATGTCCCCCGAGGGGGTGAAATCCAGTCTTTTGTCTACGAACATTTGGACAAACTCAAATATTGTAAAAAATAGATGTTCAAACATAGGCAGTATGGTAAATGATACACAGTGTGAAAAGTGGCAATGACCGGTCATAAACCCACTTCTATACTCCCTCTTCAAAAATGTTCTTCGTCTCTGTTGTGATATTTAACAGCGATGAATACCACCTGAAGCCAGTTTAAAGCTACATATAAACTCTAGAAATTTGTGTCAATTATTGAAACCAGTTGATAACATAAAATATCTGGGCATTGTAATTGACAGAAATTTGCGATGGGGGACACAGGTTCAGTCCCTGGTATTTTGATTAAGAAAACTGTGTCATGTCTTCAGCTCACTCAGAAACATCCTGGACGTCAGCACTCTTAAAAATGTCTACTTTGCGCTTTTCCAATCGGTGGCTGCTTATGGCATAATTGGCTGGGGAGGTTGCTCGACAATTGTCACGAATAAGACGCAAAAACTTATTCTTAGAGTTATGCTTCGGTGCCCTCCGACCTACCCATCTGAACCATTATTTCAATTGTTGAAAGTTCTTGATGTTCGCCAAATCTATATCAAGAATGTATTGACAATTTTCTGGTCAGGCGACTACGGAAGGAGGACCCAACAGAATGCCCGTACGAGGTTTTCGCGTAACCTAAACTACTTAATACCAAGAACGCGTACGATGTTTGCTCTGAGACACTTTTCATATATGGCTCCAAGAGTGTTCAACGTCTTGGATGAACATATTAAGTTCTCCAAAACAACGTCTATATTTAAGATGAAGATCCATAACTGGATTGTATCGAGGGGTAGAGACCACTGTATGAGATTGCTTCGGGAATAAATATATAACATCGCTGCTGTCTTCATTATTATCCATATACGTATATCGTATATGTGTATATCATCACTTTCATAAGTATTATTATATAACTTTTCTACAGTCCATTTTACGACATGTATAAATTTTTATTATTTATAGTTTTCTATTATTATTTTGTATATTGTTTTGATTATTTTGCATATTGTTTTGATTACTTGTATATTGATTTAATATGTAAATAAATATTTTTGATTTATATATCAAAGAGTCCCGACTTAACACGGAATTCCGCAACAAGTCGGGACATAAAAAAACATATAATTGTTAACATATTACAACAGAGATGAAGAACATTTAAGGAAAGGTAATATAGAAGTCCAGGCATCTACAGGGCTTATGACCTGTCAATGGCTGGTTTAAGTGGCCATTTTACACACTGTGTAACATTCACAATTCTGCCTATATTTGAACATCTATATTCCTTCAATTCTTTCACCTGTTGATGTTTGTGAAGTTAAAGAGCTTTCATGGAGAGTTAAAGAGATGCCTGGACTTCTATATTACCTTCTCTTAAATGTTCTTCATCTCTGTTGTAATATGTTAATATAAACAGCTCCCCAGGGAGTTGAATCCAGTCCCTGTCTACAAAAATTGGGACAAACTCAAAATATTGTTGATAAATAACCTGGTCCATGAAGAAGTATAGAAATTGAAAAAATAATATTTTCAGGCGTTGCCTAGTATGTAGGTGAAATAATTTAATAAGATGAATCTCACCCGCATAAATAAAGATTTGAGCTCTTTAACATCACAAACATCAACAGATGAAAGAATTGAAGGAATATAGATGTTCAAATATAGGCAGAATGGTGAATGTTACACAGTGTGTAAAGTGGCCACTTAAACCAGCCATTGACAGGTCATAAGCCCTGTAGATGCCTGGACTTCTATATTACCTTCTCTTAGATGTTCTTCATCTCTGTTGTAATATGTTAATATAAACAGCTCCCCAGGGAGTTGAATCCAGTCCTTGTCTAAAAAAATTTGGACAAACTCAAAATATTGTTGACATATAATTGTGTCTATGTAAAATTGTGTATTTTGTGCATTAAATAAATAAATACTTTTTAAACAAATAGTTTCTTTTTTCTTGTAATATGTGTTAGTATTAGGAAGGTATATGATTTAAATCGTTCTGTAAGAAAGTTCAACTAGGCTGTAAAGTAATGACGGCTTAGGGATGGGGAAGTTCGGGAGTGGGGTAGTTACTCCCGCGGGTAGAAAGGGGAGGGGGTACTCTTATTATGCATGACAGGCGTACATATGTACGAAACGTCGTCACGCGAAATAAAACAACCCGATACTAAAATAAAATAAGGCCATTGAATTAAATGAAATTATTTATTGTAGAATACGTTCAAGGGTTAATACTGGAAGTACCTGTTCAATATTCGTTAACTTCCTTGAATATATTTATAATCTACCGGTGCCTCGATTATGAACGCTGTCTTCATCTGTCCATATCGAGACGGTATACTTAACTTCTGTACTTTCTGTATCTACCCCGGTATGTTCTTCCTACTTGTCATATCGACATCATATGATTGAAACAAGCTAATGGAATGACCGCAAACAATTAGTTCGCGTTCCTTACGTCATTATCATTAAAAATAGTTCTTATTTATAGTTTAAATAGGCTTTTGTAATAAAAAATGCTCACTTCAAAGCGATTATAAACTCCAACAAATCCCAATTCAAGCAAAAAATGCTCGCTTGAACATGAATTTTGTATGACTTTTGGAAATCACCAAGACGGTACGCTTAACTATCGTCTGTGTGTATCTAACGACCGACTACAAAGCCGGCTTCTCTAACGTCTCGATACATACATCCTCTTTCTTTTCTAACTCATATAGTGTCCATGCGGTTCGACTGTGGAATCATCTCCCACCCACCATCAAAGATGTTACTACATTATCTCTGTTTAAATCACGTCTGAAAAAACATCTCTTTTTCCTCTTTCCTCTTTTTTTCCTTTTTCCCATTGAGTAATAGTTTTGATTTAAGGTGATTTATAAACAAATACGTTTATTTCTATTTTTATATACTTTTAGCTTTTTTTCTATTGAATATGTTCTGTAACTTGAATTATGAACATAAAACTTTTTATTGGTTGGTTAGAAGAAAATACCATTTAGCAATAAGCCCGCCAATGTACAAATAACATTATGTACAAAAGTTAAATAAATAAATACATACACTCGAAAAGATAGTAAAACACATGAATCACTAAAGTATTTTTTTTTGAGTGGTAACTTTCTAACGCTTAGATACTCTTTTTTGTTAATATAAGAGAATCTAGCGACATTATTTTCACATCTAGGCGTATGTTTAATTAAAGTGACAGGTATGTCGGAATTTAATTAGACTTCAAAATTATCATCATAAATTATCTTACCTCGGTATGTTCTACCTACTTGACATGATCAAAACCAACTAATGAATGATTAAGTCCGCATTCCTTACTTCATTAAAATTTAAAATACACATTTATATTTTATATTGGTTTCTGTGATAAAAAGATCATAAATCGCAATTCAAATGATTTCTATACGACTTTTGGCAATTAAGTGGACGGCACGCTTAACGAACGCCTGTATTTATCTAAAGATTGATTACAAATCCGGCTCCTTTAACGTCTCAATACCTACACCCCAAAAGATAGTAAAACAGATGGAAAAAATATTATAACAAATATTAGTTTTATAGTGGCAACTTTCTTACGCCTAGATACTCTTATATGTTAATAGGGCAGAATCCAGCGACATTATTTTTTGCACCTAGCCGCTCGTTTTCAAAACTGACAGTTATCTCAGAATTGAATTCGACTTCAAAATTGATTTATTTCTCTATCATATTTTTAATAAGCTTTTAAGAAAAAAGTTCCGACCTCGGAATTATAAAAAAAATGGATTAATCGTAATTAAAAGAAAAGTTGCTCGATGGAACAAAATTTTTGTCACTTTTAATGCGTAAATAAACGTATCGAGGGGTTCTAGACCCGTCGGTAAAAACTGATGTACTTACATCAAAACTTGATGGTGGGGAGATCGGTAGTATATCTTCGTAATCGGTCGGGAGAATTTTATCTTCAACTATGACGTCATACTGAAGCGATGTCATTTTAGTGCGTAGATATGTGAACCGTAACGTACGCTTCCCCTTGTTTCATATCGATGTACCTATCCAAAACTTGAAGGTGGGAGGCTGGTAGTGTATCTTCGTAATCGCTCGAGGCCCAGGGCCCCGATTACAGTGGGAATTTAAGAGAGTTTTCTTTAATTGTATATCGATTTTTTGTACCAAAATGTGTAAAAAAAAATAAGTGCCGTCGTCGGTAACCTGTAATCGGATATAGGTGAGTAGGTTTTCACAGCACTGTTATCAATATGTATCTTTTTGGGTGATTCCGTGTAAGTAAGATTCGTTCCGACGTTTCGGCTATCATTGCAGAAGCCAACTTCAGGGGAAATTGCGTGTTTTGTAGAAAAATAATACGGAATGTGCCTGCTACCGTTTGCGACAGGGTACTAGTAAATAAACATTAAATGATCTACTGAAATTGATTTCATTCTATGTACCACCTAGATTAAGCAGAACATCTACAATATTTATTTTATTGTCAAAATTCTCGAACGGTGGCTCAATATAACTCACCTATTGTTAGATTACAGAATACCGGGAATGAATATGCATCACATTTTGATATATTTAGTTTATCTCTGCCTAACTTAAAAAATAAAGTGACCAACATATTTTTATCAAAAAGAGCAAATCATCTTCAGAAGATTGGGTTGGAATAGTTATAATTTGATTGATTAATGTATTTTGTTATTGTATAATTTCTTTAAAATATGTATGTATTTCAAGTAATTAATAATGTGTACAGTACGAGTATATTAATATTTCATTCTCGATTTTTTTTATTTTTATATTTTTATTTCTAAGCACTCTTTATACCACATATATGTAAATGGCAGAAATGCCGTATATAAATACATAAAAAAATAAATAAATTGTTTTCTACAAAACACACAGTTTACCTTGAAGATGACTCCTGCAAGCCGGTACGTCGGAACGAATTCAACTTAGACGAGATCACCCGAAAAAGATACATTTTGTAATTAAACACGTTTAGAAAAAAAAAACATGCAAAAAATCAACACATTTACGTACAGAAAATTAGATTTTTTTTATAGACAATTGAAATTAACAGTTACCTTAAATTTTATTAATAAACTAAAATTAAGTTTTCTGTTTGAATAATAGAATATGCATACATTTTTTGTGAAGATGTACAATTTTCAGGTTACCGACGAAGACACTTTAAATTTTTATAAAAATAAACACATTTTGGTACATAAATTTTACTCTATATCTCTTTTTATCCAGGGCCCAGGGCCCCGATTACAGTAGGAAATTGACAGAGTTGTCTTCAAATAAGTTCGATTGTCTTTAACTTTTTTGTTTACAAACTTTTCTTTGCTTTCGTAATTTTACTAAATTTGATTATCTACTTTTTAAAATTACCTTTTGCTCTGTCTGTTTTGAATTGTTCTATTTATTGTTTTTTATTTACCCGTAATTAAAAAAAGAACCTTAATATAACTTTTTATTTTTATTTCAGATGTCTTTAATTTTAATATTTGTAGAAACATCTACACCATAAATTTCATTATGCATTCTAGATGTATGTAGATACCCACGCACAGGCCATACTTCAGTGGGATTGAAAAAAAATATAGCGATATATGTAATAAAAAATAAATAAAAATAATTGTTACTAAAATAAAAAAATTTAAAAAGAGGGAATCTAATTTTTCATATGAACAATTGAATATTATAAAACGCGTTTTTAGATTAAGTTGAATTAAAGATTTTTGACGATAATAATTTTAATTTGCATACAAATACTAACTAATTTCACGGGAATTTAAAAAGACTTTTTATGCTCCTAATAAGTACAATTATTTTACTTGACAGTATTTCATCTTCTTCTTCTTGCGGTGTCTTATCACGTCCCCCCGATGTTTTTTTTTTTTTTTTGTATTTGCAAATTATTTGTACCTTGCTTTTGTTATGTGCATGGTTTTATCGAATATATTTATCTTTAAATTATATTCCGTTGACTTCAACATTTTTCACCGTAGACTTACAATAATAAAAATAAAGCAGAATCAGAATAAACAAAATAATTCTAGAAATATTACATTAACAAATAATAAAAAATCGTAAAAGTTGGACACAAAAAAACAAAAGGAGCTAGATACCACCATTGAATAACTTAGCCTGCTTGATCGTCCCTGTAATGAATCGAACAGTCTCTCTTCGTGTATCATTACAGTTCAGGAGCTCAGCTAGGTTATTAGTCGCAGCAATCCGAGTGTTTATTTTGCATTCAAGCTCCCACCTCGGCCTATCAAACATTGGACAGTATACAAGAAGATGTTCCACAGTCTGCTCAGTGATGCCATCACATGGACAGCAACTATCGTCTCGCAGCCCAGTCCCCCCGATGTTGGCGATCACTACAGCGAAAGCATCTCGGTCTTGCATTACTTTGAGGCCAGGAAAACTGCTTGTTGAATGTATCCGCCATAGTGATTCCAGGGAAAAGTTGACCAGAGTGGTTTCCCGTTGCCTTCTCTGGTGGATTTTTCTGTCTGGGTTACCTTCCCTTAGCTGGTTGGTTCTGGTTTCGAGGCGCCAGAAACTCGCCTTTCATCCTCTCGTTATCTACTGTGGTCACACCGTTATGAGTGTGATCCCATTGCCCGGGGTTCGCGACGTGAACGCTAACGAGTAGGACTAGTCAGTAGTGTTGCCGGTGGAATGCAACTGGGCATTTGCAGCATTCAATAGAATCACACCCTCAAGATGTGACTCACTGCGACCCTTCTGACAGTTCGAACCCCATGTATTTCATAGACCAGTATTAATTAAAAATTGTAAAAAAAGGGATATTTCCCTATTCAAGATAAAGTCTCCTTACTTTTCATTGTAATATTGTAAATTGTAAACAATGGAATATTTTGATGGAAAAAATCTATTGATGTATTTACAACTTTCCAACTTATTTATTAATAACATTTCTTTTGTTTTTCTTAGTAAAAAAATACAATATACGAGTTATAAAATAAGTTTGATTTGTTGTTTACAAAAAAAGTTGTATAGAGCCTTAAACGCGCCTAGGGGTGGGAAGGTAGGACGTATTACCTACCCCCGGCCCCTAAAATAACTCCTAAAACAACCCTTACAAAAGTAGTTGACAATAACTTGTTCTAACATCACGCGAGCTTCAAGTGGTGACGTTTCTAGCTACATATACATTCTGTATACATGTGTATAAAATTATTTATAAATCAAATTTAAAAATGTTGATTTTTTTATTTGAATTATTTATTAATTTTTATTCACTATTTTGAGTTTATTCAGTTAGAATTCTGGGTGTAAAATAGAAACAGAATCCTGGACAGTTTTCGACTCGACGGCTACTCTCAGGCAAAAATCTGGCGAATATCAGGTGAATCGGATTGTGGTCCCGTGGCTAGTGTTGCGGACTCACGGATCAGAGGTCCTAGGTTCGAACCCCACTCTACCCCAACTTGGTTCCCATTTGCTAATAGTGAGTTATTTACACCTCGTTTAAAATGGCCCCGAAATCGAAACATTTGGGTAAATAATAACGCAAATATTTATTTTTTTATTAAAAAAATATAAAATTTTTAAAAAGAAAATGGAGTAGAGATTATTTGCAAAGTAAAACAAAATGTACTCGGAAAGTTTGGATGCAAAATAAATAATGCCCCGTTATAAACATTTCAATTCCGAAGTTTATTAATGATAAATAAATTTAGAATTTAAATATACACATTTTTTTTGGAATTGATCAATCAGTGGTGTAAAAGTAGTATAAAACTTTTTTACTTTGTTGAGGCCTTTTACCAAAACATTATAAAATCGGTCAAAAGTAAGTTACACATAAACAATATTTTGAGTATGTCCAAATTTTTGTAGACAAGGACTGGATTCAATTCCTTGGGGAGCTGTTTATATTAACATATTACAACAGGGATAAAGAACATTTATGAGAAGGTATTATATAAGTCTAGGCATCTACAGGGCTTATAACCCGTCAATGGCCGGTTTAAGTGGCCACTTTACACACTGTGTAACATTCACCATTCTGCCTATATTTGAACATCTATATTCCTTCAATTCTTTCATCTGTAAAGTTAAAGAGCTGAAACCTTTATTTTTGCGGATGAGATTTATCTAACTGAATTATTTCACTTACATACTAGGCAACGCCTAAAAATGTTTTTAGTATGTAGGTGAAATAATTCAATTAGATGAATCTCACCCGCATAAATAAAGGTTTCAGCTCTTTAACTTCACAAACATCAACAGATGAAAGAATCAAAGGAATATAGATGCAGAATGTTAAATGTTACACAGTGTGTAAAGTTGGCCACTTAAACCAGCCATTGACAAGTCGTAAGGTCGTAATTGAATTACTGTGACTGTCTTGGATTCAAAAATAAATAAATAAATGCGTTGACTTCCATATTTCCTTCTCAAAAAGGTTTTCGCTCTCTGTTGAAATATATTTTAATTCCCCGGGGAGTAGAACACGATACGTAAAATATCATTAATATCATTCTCCTTTCCACACCCAGTGGTGCAAAGAGCACCAAATTTTTATAATATAAATATTATTATTGTTTAAACTTAAATCATAGAATAAGCACTTTAGCGGACTTACTGCGGAAAGCAATATCTGTCAGCCAGCCGAATAAAAAGACTAGTCAAAAAAATAGTTCATTGAAAATTTGTACTAAAAAATGTATCTATAATGTGTCTATCCATGAATTAAAACATAACAAGTTTTTATTAATGGGGAGATAAAGCTTGCACGTAAAATAAGATTTGAAAAGAAAATTCACTCAATGAAATTGTCGATGTTTTATTGTTCTTGGACTGGCATCTTAAACGTAAGACTTATCGCCTTACCTTCATGTAACAGATGATCGATGTGCGCAGCATTTGATTAGTTCACTCAAAATAATGTTAATATTTCTTTTTAAAAAATAAAAACTCATTGGTTTCAACAAACGGAAGAAATATGCATGTCGAAACATTTACTTAATTTACAATATTTTGAGTTTGTCCAAATTTATGTAGACCACGACTGGATTTAACTCCCGGGGAGCTGTTAATATTTACAAATTACAACAGAGATGAATAACATTTTAGAGAAGGTAATATAGAAGTCTAGGCATCTACAGGGCTAACATGTTGTGTAAAGTGTAAAGTGGCCGGTAAAACACAGTATGTAAAGTGGCCACTTAAACCAGCCAATGACAGGTCATAAGCCCTGTAGATGCCTAGACCTCTATATCACCTTCTCTTAAATGTTCTTCATCTCTGTTTTAATAACAATATTTTGAGTTTGTCCAATTTTTTGTAGACAAGGACTGGATTCAACTCCCTGGGGAGCTGTTTATATTAACATATTACAACAGATATGAAGAACATTAAAGAGAAGGTAATACAGAAGTCCAGGCATCTACAGGGCTTATGACCTGTCAATGGCTGGTTTAAGTGGCCACTTTACACACTGTGTAAAATTCACCATTCTGCCCATATTTGAACATCTATATTCCTTCAATTCTTTCATCTGTTGATGTTTGTGAAGTTAAAGAGCTGAAACCTTTATTTATGCGGGTGAGATTCATCTAATTGAATTATTTCACCTACATACTAGGCAACGCCTGAGAATCTTATTTTTATGTAGGTGAAATAATTCAATTAGATAAATCTCACCCGCATAAATAATGGTTTCAGCTCCTTAACTTCACAAACATCAACAGATGAAAGATTTGAAGGAACATAGATGTTTAAATATGGGCAGAATGGTGAATGTTACACAGTGTGTAAAGTGGCCACTTAAACCAGCCATTGACAGGTCGTAAGCCCTGTAGATGCCTAGACTTCTATATTACCTTCTCTTAAATGTTCTTCATCTCTGTTTTAATATGTTAAGTTACATGTATTTACAAATGATTAGATTGAGCATAGTATAAACCTCAAAACTATAAAGAACGTCGAACGTGCTTTTGGAATTAAATAATTCAAATTACAGGAAAACCTCGTAAAGCATTCTGCTGGGATCTCCTCTTGTAGCCGCACGACCAGAAATGTGTCAATGACTCTTTAAAAAAAAAGTCTAACGTCCAGTACCTTCATGTATTGGAACAATGTCTCAGACTATTAAGCGTGTTCTCCAGGGCCTCGATTATGATGGTAAGATAAAGACGTCATACCTTCACCTTGACGATATAGTTAAAGAAAAATTCCCTCTAGCGGTTATAAAGATATACATCCAACCCCCCCACCTTTAAGTTTTGGGTAGGTTCATCGATATGAATCAAGGGGAAGCGTACGTCACGGTACACATATCTACGCTCTAAAATGACATATCTTCAGTATGACGTCATAGTTGAAGATAAAAGTCTCCTGACTGACTACAAATGTATGGTACCAATACTCCCCCCCCCCCCACCGTCAAGTTTTTATGTAAGTACAGCATTTTATACCGACGAGCCTAGAACCTCTCGATACGTTTATCTACGCATTAAAAGTGTCAAAAATTATGTTCCACCGAGCAATTTTCCCTTTAATTATGATTTATTAAAAATTTTAATCGTTTTGAGGTTGACACTTTTTTTCTTAAAAGCTTATTAAAAATATGAGAGAGAAATAAGTAAGTTTTGAAGTCGAATTAAATTCCGACATAACTGTCACTTAAATAAAACGAACTCCTAGATGTGGAAATAATGTCGCTAGGTTCTCTCATATTAACAAATAAGAGTATCTAGGCATCAGACACAGATTATATGCGTCAGAAAGTTACCACTCTAAAAAAATAATTTAGTTATTTTAATTTTTCCATCTGTTTTACTATCTTTCCGAATGTATGTATCGAGACGTTATATGAGCCGGCGTTGTAGTCGATCGGTACAGATCGGTAGATACATACAGACGATCGTTAAGTGTACTGTCTAGGTGATTTCCAAAAGTCATGCAAAATTCATATTCAAGCAAACATTTTTTGCTTGAATTAGGATTAATTAGAGTTTATAATCGCTTTGAAGTGAGCACTTTTTATTACAGAAGCCTATTTTAAATATAAATGAAAACTATTTTAAATGTCAATGACGTAAAGTACGCGGACTAATTGTTGCGGTCATTCCATTAGCTTGTTTCGATCATATGATGTCGATATTATTTTTTTTTATTTTTATTATTTTTTTTTATTTTTATATTTTTTTTATATAATTTTAATTACTCTTTTTGTTATTGTTATATAATATGCATGCTTCTACTATTCATTATGTTGTATCCCTATTTAACACAGGGCCCTTGGCCTCATAGAGTTTGGGATACGTTATTATTATATTTTTTTGTAATATGTATGTATTTGTAAGAATAAACTAATTGTTTTTGAATCTATGCAATATCTCGCAGCAGTCTCCTGCAACGACTTCTTCCCTAAGACACAATCCAAACTTGTGCACTTCTCCTGAAAATGGCTTTCGCTCGGAGAACTTAATATGTTCATCCAGGATATTGAAAACTCTCGGGGCCACAAAAGATAAATTTCTCTCAGCAAAAAATGGGCGTATTTTTAGTATGAAATAATTTAAATTATAGGAAAACCTCGTACTAGCATTTTGCTGGGATCTCCTTTTGAAACCATATGACCAGAAATTTATTTATGACTCTTTTAAAAAAATGTATAGTGTCTAGTTCCTTCATAAATTGAAACAATGCTTTAGATGAGAAGTGGGGGACATCTAAGCGTCACTCTAAGTAATGATTTTTGTTCATTTATGTCTACCGGTTGCGAGACGCACCCGTCTCGTCGTCAGGACACTCACTACATTGACGTACACTTTCAAATTTACTATAACCGTTGTATATATAGCATTGACGAGCCGTGATTTATTTTCTAGGCAATCTATAAAAAATAATTATTTATTTGTACCTACATATAAGTACATAATATGTAATGTAATATAATTATAAATGACTGTTTTTTCTGTGGTTCTGAGAAAACCAACTCATACAACTATTATTATTAACCATGCGATAAACGTACCTTTATTCTACACTTTTTTAATACAATACTTGTACAAAAGTTTATTAACAAATACCACAATGACATTCAGCATCTGATTACATGTATTCAATAATAATATAATTACAAAATCTTAAAAGAATTTTAAAAAAAAAATGGAATATTATAATTATAAAAATACGCTTTAGAAAAATACATCTTAAAATTAAGCTATAACATAAAATGGAAAAAAATGCCCACAAAGACTACAGCGTCTGAGCGTGGGCCATTCTTTTTTTAATGATCAAATAGTTTATAGCACATATATATGGTATGACATAACCATGAAAAGAAAAACCAAATTAACATATGCTGAAATTACGAAAATATTATTTATTTGCAGTATGCATTTAAAAAAATATTTTTTTAAATAATGTGTCTATCTGCTCCTTCCATGCTAATCCAAGACCTCAAACCTACTTTAAACTGTACCAGTGATTTAATGTTTTGTAGTTCCTTGGTTAAAAAATTGAAGGATCTTGGACCAACATGTAAGGAGTGCCTCTGAGCGAACTTAGTTCCGCATCCTGGAGCTGGCAGTACACTATCGGATCTATTACTAATACGATTTAAATTATTACTTAACAATTCCCTATTCAAGTAGACATACAGGCACTGAAATAAATGTAACTTTCTAAAACTAATTGGTGCCCCGACGAAGAGACGGGTACGTCTTAAAATTGGTGGACATAGAAAAGTGGGTAAGTGGATATTTATTTATTTATTTATTTCATTTCATTTATACTCGTATATAAAAATGTTTGATCAAAAAGTTAATAATACTTTAAATAATGCAACAGTTTGATGATTAATACATATATGAATTCAGAATATAATTAATACATATTTTTTTCAGAATTCATCAACCAATGATGTTAAAGTAATAAAAACAAATTCCATTTTCCACATTTGAACGTTCTGTTTATAAATATTTGAATTGCGTAAACGTCAAATTACTTCCCGCTTCTTATTGGGTAATTTGAATTCCGAACCGTATATGACATTCCAAGTTCTTTTTTCAAAATTCATATTATCTCAACATTGGTGTTGGTAGAATGTGGAGGGGATAATCATTAAAATTAATGATTCCTTAAATTAAAAATGATACGGTGCGGGAGGCGTCGAGATTTAATTTGTTTCGCGTCAATAACATTATTGGTATCAATATATAAAACGACAGAGATGAAAAACGTTTTTTAGAAGGAAATATAGAAGTCGAGGCTTATGACCCATATATTTTTTTTTGTTTTTGGATAAAAGTTACGATATATTATAAATTAACAACTAATTGAAAAATATGAAAATATGGAATTGGTAGGTTATCTATTTTTTAATGTTAATTTTTTTATTTTTTTCTTTATTTATTTAAATATATATTATAAAGTAAGGTCTAGTAGGAGAAGACCCGTGCTAAAGCAGACTAATATATATGTTTATTTCCATATACATACACACACACGTGTGCACCCTTATAAACATTGGCGGGTTTTTGTGGCCACGTTACACCCTGCGTAACATTCACCGTTCCGCCTATGTTTGAACTATGTATTTTTTCAATTGAGGATATTAGAAGCACACTTTTAGATCTCCGTTGAAGGAGTTACTGAGGTATTTGCGAAAAACTTTGAAAAAATAATTGTAAATTATGCTTCACCAACTCAATGGAGAATGCTAAGTTTGCGGTGTCAAGCAGTATAATTGAATTCTGTTTTTGCAAGATTTAGAGACGGTTTTGAATTACGCTATTATTTGTCGGCCTCGTGGTGTAGTGGTAAATGTGTTTGCCTACCATGCAAGAGGTCTCGGGTTCGATTCCCGACAGGGTTGACATGAAATATTTATTTATTTAAAAATGGGTTTTTACACTAGAATATTTCGTAGTACCTGAACTGGAACCTGAAGCGTAAGACTGAGCATCTTACCTTCATGTATAAAAAAATAAATGATTTCAATTTTATTTATTCATATTTATTTACATTACAAAATGGAATATCTTAATTCATGCATATAAAAATAATTAAAATAATAAGGTAAAATTTGGTATATATAAAAATAACATATAAAAATACGTAGTATCTAGAAAATAATATGTTTAAAAAGTAAGAGAATCTTGTAACGAAAAACTCCCTCAGAGTCATGGAAAATGCCAATGTCCAAAGTAATATTGTTCAACATAGAGATAGCCCTTCCAACAGGCATAACCATAACATGATCAAGATACACTGCGATTGTTGTACCAATGCAGTGAGTGCCCTTTGCACCATTAGGCGAGGAAAGGGAATGAAGATGATGATGACTATTCAGATAGCTAGGTTTTTATGTATGGTTTATTTTGGCATCAATAACTCATTTCCCGTTTTTGGTGGAGATTTCTAAGTTTGCTTATAATACCCCCAATTCTCCCATCTGTTGATCTTTGTGAAGTTAAAGAGCTGAAACCTTCATTTATGAATGAATTTACCAAAATCTCACCCGCACTTTATTGTCGTAAATACAATAACTAGTTATTTGAATGGACAACAATCCAATATCGCTTTTTTGCTAACTAATTTATGAACCCAAATACAGCCGAACAAAATCCGGTATATCCCGACCGCAGGTTTCGGCTGATTTTTGGCCGAAATCGAAACATTCGGTCACTATCTGTTTTTTTCTATACTTAAAATGATCACCTAAAGTTAAACAAAATGGTAAAGGTCGTTCTAAAGAAAATGTTCTGATCTACAAGATGTTTGCATTTACGTTATAAAAAATCACAACAATTTATAATCCTTAAAACATAGCTAGGATTAGAATGACAGTTGTCAGCAAAAGTGACGACATAACTTTGTAGTAACGTCTAAGGAGTGATTTATATTGACACACGAAAAATAATTCGTATGTGGCATGTTAATTTATTATTTTGATACAATGCTTGGAAACTAAAATAAACCTAATAATTAACGACGTTCTTACAAGGTTATGTCATTTTGCAAAAATGTTAGAGATGGGACAAATTGATATATTATGTAAACAGATCGAATAAAAAAATAATTGTTTAATTATTGTTTAAAAGTATTTAATGTCTTATTTTTTAGTTAATAACTCTCTTAAATACACTATTATAGGCTTGTTTTTGGGTTTTTATATTAATTTTTGGAAACAGAGTTTCGTGTTTGCATGAATATATTTATTTCGTATCGTAATATTTATATCGTATTATTAGCGCTAGGATTTTTTAAAGTTTTGTGTTTCTGAAATAACTCTGCGTGTGACGTCAGAGGTTGTTCTATGACAGTTCTTCCGATTGGTTTTTTTACGGTGACCAAACCGGATATCCTTCAAAGCTCTCATATCATTGGATGGTTCATATGTACCAGTGACGTCATTCAATTTAGTGCGTTTTTATTAAAATATGTAAAAAAAAATTCGTACATTTTTAAGAAATTTTATCTTACAATTTAATGATCTAATTTTTACCACGCGCAAGAAAACATTTTTTGTATCCAATTTCCCGTAGGGCTGAAGTTCCTCATCCTGTTAAAATAAAAAACAAATTTTATTTTACCTAAAACGGATATTTTTATATCATGTTAAATAATATTTGATGTTTTGAAGATAATGTCGGTCAAATGTCCACCACAGAGTTGTTTATTTATTAGGCAAATGCGCTGACCACTACATGACGAGGCCGACACCCAATCCTTTCAAAAATCATATTTACATATCAATAAAAAGCGATGAATCGGACAATTTTTTTTGCGCAAATCTGAATGTAAATATTCAAAACGTTCCATTTAAAATCCGCCGCTTCCGGCGCAGGGCGCGCTTAAAAAATCGAACTTTTTAAATTCGAAATTCGGCGTTCCTATTGACAGCTCTGTGTTGCCAGCGCACACGCGCGCATTTCCCCATATGTCTCGAATATTCCCCATTTGTTGGCCTTTATTCTCGCTACTCGAGAATAATATTTCTCTGTGTGGATACGCCCCCGCCCGGGGGGGCGAGGGGGCCGAGCCCAAGAAACCATCAAATATTTTTTTCTTAATTAGATTTCTTTCTTCCGGGCTCGACGCCATATTTTCTTAAACTCACGCCGGCGCGTTCGGGAATTCGTGATATTACTCCTATATATACCGCCTTATTTCGTACTCGGCTTGTTTTATTCCTTATTAGAGTGCTGTGTTATATTTACGAGTATTATGATTCGAAATCTACCCGGTCAAAAATCATCCAGATACCAACAGTATTTTGAGTTTGTTTAAATTTGTATAGACAAGGACCCCCTAGGCCCCGGGGAGTTATTAAGATGAATACATTACAACAGAGATGAAGAACATTGTCGAGGAGTGATATTTCCCTATTACATATGTTGAAATCCACATTATTGATGATTAATTTGTCACTTTTCAATGTAATATCTGTCCATTCTCACAGTTTTGGTCTAACTATACAAAGAAATACTACCCGGAATAAAAAAATCTTCGCTTAATATTCATTATTTTTTTATTTTTTTTTTAAATAAATATTTGCGTTCCCATAATTAACGCAAATATTTAATTTTGAGGGCTATTCAACGAGTTGTAAATAACTCACTATTAGAAGATGGGAACCAAGTTGGGGTAGAGTGGGATTCGAACCACGGACCTTTGATCCGTGAGTCCGAGACACTAGCCACGGGACCAAAACCCGATCACCATTCCCTTTCCGCACCTAATGATGCATAGGGCACTGCATTGGTACACCAATCGCAGCGTATCTTGATCATTTTTGTTACATGAAGGTAAGATGATCAGTCTTACGCTAAGGTACCAGTCCAGGGACTATCAAATATTCTAGCGTTAAAACACCCTTTTAAATAAATATTTCATATCTACCATGTCGGGAATCGAACCCGAGACCTCTTTTATGGCAGGCTTACGCGCTGACCATAACACCACGAGGCCGACAAAATTATATTATTTGCATAAAAAATATTTTTAAATTTCTAATGTTGAATTCCGGCAAAATCTGTCATTCCATTGGCCACCCCCCTTGTACGTCACGATTTATGTTTATTTGTTCCCGACCATTCAAATTTGTTTAGAACATTATCACGAATCTTCACGTCAGAACTACCAGTACCAAACATGTCGCGTTTTTCAGTAGTAAACAGAGTGGCTAGTTAAGTAAAAGACTATTAGAATAGGGAAGTATACCCGTTTTTATTATCACAATTTTAAATTATTAAGGGGCTATGAAATACTATTGATTTAAACAAAATGTAATTATTAATGGCATAAAAAATATTTTTAAATTTACAATTTTGAATTCTCCCGAAAACGGTTCCTTGCATTGGCCATGCCACTAAAACGCCACGATTCGGTAAAATTTTGAACATTGTACGTGAACGTTTAAAATGAAATAGAACATCCTCACGATATTGATGTCACAATTAAGTCAAAGCCAAACATGTCGTGTTTTTGAGAAGGCACATTTTTGAACAATTTTATTTTTAAAGTAATGTATGAAAATATTTCTCCACATTATCCATATTGATTTGAAAATACAATTAATTATTTTAAATCCATTTCATATATTTTTAACGGTATTTGTAGCATGTGATATCCACACTATTGATGATTAATTTGTCACTTTTCAATATAATAGGCGGCCTCCGTGGTGTAGCAGTCAAGACGCTTGACTCACGCACGGAAGGTTCCGGGTTCGATTACCGGTGAGAACACAAAAATTAAAATGTGATTTTTCTCAAGCCTGGATGTTCTGTAATGTATTTCACCACTGTAATTGGGCCTCCTGACCTGTTGTGGTGCAAAAATAAAATAAAATAAATAAAAATAATCTGTCTATTCCCACCGTTTTGGTCCATCTTGTAACACTTTGTATCCCGGAGCCGTGTAAACACGTGATTATATAACCACGCGTTATGTCCCGGTCCCGTGTTTTCACGTGGTTTACCAGCTGTCTAAAAAAGTGCATTTTATTGACATCTAGTGACTTTTATTAGTTCTTTTTCGCTGCTGGTAAACCACGTGAAAACACGGGACCATGACACAACGGGTGGTTATTATAATCACGTGTTTACACGGCTCCGGGATACAAAGCACAAAAAAAGGAGTGAGGCGCTGTATGTATATGTGCGAACATTGCAATGAGGCTCTCCATAAAGGCCAATGTTGGCAAAACTGTCATACAAAAATAACTTATCAAATTATTTCAAATAAATAAGGGAAGTTTCAATTGATTTACCTAGTATTTTCATAATTATGACACTTTTAAGAAACCCTTCACAAAAATGAAATTTCACAAAAATTGGCCGGGCACAGGGCAAATTCTATGTGTATTCGGCCAGTGCTCAAAGTGTTAATGTGTTAAAGTGTTAAGTGTTAATGACATGTATTCCACTGTGGTGAAAAGCATCCCATGATTAGCCTCTTTTAGCGGCCAGGGCAGATGGAAATCTGATGGTGCCAGGTCAGCGCTGTAAGGAGGATGATCCAAGACTACCCATACAATTTTCATAATCTCTTCAGTGGTGTGACGACTGGTGTATCGTCTTGCATTGTCATGCAAAAGAACAACATCCGCAGCAGCTTTTGTTGGGTGGACTCGATGAATGCGAATGGGCGTTTTGCGAGCGACTGCAGTGCGGCCACCTGTTGACGCAGAAAGTTACTACTGCAGTAGATTGTAGAAGAAGGTGTGAGGAATATTTCCAAATTCAAAATTTTCACTTAACTAACTTTATTTAAGTAGAAAAAAATTATTTAGTAAATTTTAATTCACAAAAGAAAACAGGTGGGTGAGTTGAGGAAATTTGGATTTTAAAACATGGAAAAAAATATGAATGTTACGCATTGTGTTAAGTGGCCACTTTAACCAGCCAATGACAGGTCATAAGCCTTATAAATTCCAAGACTTCCTCATTCCCTTTACGAAAATGTTTTCCTTCTCTGTTGCGAAAAAAATCGATCTAAATAACTCCTAGGAAGGAAACCTAGCCTGCCTCACAAACATTTGGACATATTAAAAATATTTTTGATGCTTTGGGTAAAATAATACAGAATTTTATATCTCGATAAATTTATACAAATTTTGAAGCAAAAATGAACTAAAAACCTTTGCCATACTATGAAGAGAGGAGGAGGGATGGGAAGGAAAGAAGGGGATAGAAAATACTCGAAATATCTATACGGTGACATTTCGATCTTGATTTAAAATTTTATAAAGAAGGGCGGGGCGTCTCTGTAACGTATACGTAATGAGGAACTTCAGCCCTACGGGAAATTGGATACAAAAAACGTTTTCTTACGCGGGGTAAAAATTAGAGCATTAAATTGTAAGGCAAAGTTTCTTGAAAATGTACAGAAAAAATAATAAAAAATATTTTGATAAAATCGCACTACTTTTAATGACGTCACTGGTTCATGTGAATCAACCTATGATCTGAGAGCTATGGAAGATTTCCGGTCTGCTTGTCGCTTCTGGACCAATAGGAAGAACTGAATGAGAATAAGCGGAAATGAACCTCTGACGTCACACGCGGAGTTATTTCAGAAATACAAAACTTTAAAAAATCGTAGCGCCGATAATACGATATGTAAAAAATAAAAATAAATAATTTTGACTTAGTTTAACAGTCTATTAACAAATAAAAAATTTGAAAAAAACCACTGAACTTCCTCATTATGTTAAATATAAATATGTCAATATTATACTGAATCTAATTGAGTTGATAAATATCAAACGTCAGTATGTCCACCCAATTTTTTTTTAACATTTGTTTTACAAAGTTTAGTAAAAATATATCATTTCACTACTATTTAAACTAAAACGTGTACTCATTATAACAATGAAAACACTGTAAAAAACTCTGTTTCAATTTAAAAGCAAGTAGGTCCACATGTACATTGTGGTGGATTGTTGTCGACATACTGGCGTTTGATATCTGATATATTCCCATCTGAGACATTGTTCCAATTCATGACGGTACTGGACATTAGACATTTTTTTTTAAAGAGTCATTGACACATTTCTGGTCGTGCGTAGATCCCAGCAGAATGCTCGTGCGAGGATTTCCTGTAATTTAAATTACCTAATTCCAAAAACACGTACGACGTTTGCTGAGAGGAGTTTCTCTTTTGTGGCCCAGAGAGTATTCAATGTCCCAATGAACAAATTAAGTTCTCCAAAACGTATTGTATGTTTTGTGTTTTTCAAAAATAGTTATATTTGTATACCGTGCGCCGTGCGCCCGAAGACAGCAGATAAAACTGTGCTTTTTAAGGGTTCGGATGGTTCTAGTTCTCATAATAAACATTTTTTTTAAAAACAAAACAATATAGGGAAACGCCTATGGTAAATATCTATAATAAATATATTTATAAACGTACGACTAGATTTTTGTTTTTTATTTTTTTTTAGTTTTTAAAATTTAAATTTTTATATATTAAAAAAAAAAAAAAAATCATTTTGTAAAAAGGTTTATTATTTTGTTTCTTTTTATATTTTATTTTTAAAACGGTTGAGAACCCCTGAGCTCTTATCAGGAGACAGTTAGTATTATTCCTAGGGCATTCAATATACATTGCAACAATACCCACAAATTAATGATTTATGATTTTTGCTATTTCGAATATACCGCGTTATCTTTATTTTTATTATTTTTCTACCTAAGCATGTTAAGTATTGAAATCCCGAAGTTATTATATAGAACATTTATAAAACAACTGTGTAATATGTATAGATATATTGTTATTATATTATTTCATAATAGAACACTGTATGTAAATTGTATTTATGATTATGTTTATAAAAGGCATTTGTGCCGTGTATACACTAATAAATAAATAACATATTAAGTTCTTTAAAACGAAAGCCATTTTTAGGAGGAGTGTACAAGTCTAGATTTTGTCTGAAGCTCGAGTTTCCTAGGACAGCGGTGCCCGTATTTTAACGGCCGTAGTGAACATTAATGCGATTGACAGCCGTCGTAACGGTGACTAGAGAGTGGTTTCCTATAAAAATGGTGTTGATAACACCGTTAAAAAATAAAATCACTCTCTAGTCACCACTACGACGGCTGTCCACCGCATCACCGTTCATTACGGCCGTTAAGATACGGGCACCGCTGTCCTAGGAAACCCTAGCTTAAGGGAAGAGACCATTGCAGGAGACTGCTGCGAGATATTGCATAGATTCATATACTATTAAGCGTGTTGTCCAGATGCTCTTTGAAATATGTATATGTACATTTATGTAATAATATTTAATTATTGCTATTATTTAATTATGTACGTGCTTCCACTTTCCATTATGTTGTATCCCAACTCAACACAGGGCTCTTGGCCTCATAGAGTTTGGGATACGTTATTATTTTTATTTTTTTTGTAATATTGTATTTGTATGAATAAATAAATAAAATAAAAATATTTATCAACTCAATTATTCTTTCGGTTTTTTCATTTGTGTATATGTGTATTTTCGTATTATGTATGTAGTATATACGCACATATGAATGTATCCGAATTGATTTTGGGGTCTGAATACATATATGATTTATTTTGTCCATTTATAGTGTATCCTAATTTGACACAGGGTAGAGGTCTCACATGGTCGAATCAGTCTGTTTTTGAAAGAGAATTATACTGCCCTCATAAGCAAAGAGGCAGCTTTTCGACAAAAATCATAAAATGAATTAAATATGTGGTTTTGTTCTATAAGAACTTTCAAACCATCTTTACTCCAATGCTATTTATGTATACTTCTATATCTTTACTTATGTTATAAATGCAAAACATTGTATTAGTTTGTGTGTCCTTCGCGTCTCAACGGAGCGACCGATCAACTCGATTTTCGCATAGAGATAGCCGAAGAGAAAATGAAAAAAATACTAAATATAATTTCAATAAGCAACATTTTATGAAAACAAGTAGGCGGTAATGTGAAATGTCAAAAATAATGTATTTGAAACTCATTTTTAAGGCTGTAGTCGGGTAAAAAGCAAGAATAATGAGAAAATCGTACGATTTTGCCATTTTTAAATTAATGTTTTTTAAAATCACCCAATAATAAAAAAAACGAACATTTATTAGACAGAAACAAAAATATTGAAAAGCATTTCTATTAAAAAAAAAAGCTTAAAAGTTTTATATAACTAAAATATAATTACTTTTCGATCGGCAGATTACGCCATTTCAAATTTAGACTAAACTTTGGTATCTTGATTCTTATACAAAGACTCCGTATTGAACAATTATTTTTCAAATTATTAAAAACTAAAATGGCCGAAGCAAAAATTTTATTTTTAATTTTAGAAAAGAAATAAAAGCATTTTAAATCACAAAAAAAAATTTGAAATTTTTCTTCATTTCTACGTAAAATAAAATTATCCTTTCGATAGTACTAAAAAAAAAATAGTTTTTGAAATATTTTAGTTGAAACCTTTTTTTAAAGAAATGTATATTTTTTTTTTAAGAAGATAACTCTGGTTGTAATATTCCATTTCTAACAATATCCTTTATAGGTTTTTATTATCGTACCTCTATTAATTATAGACCTTTTAAATTTATTAAAAAATTGTAAATTCAATATGGGATTGCCCTGAACTATTATCTCTCATCAACTTCAGGGTGCCTGGAAGAATGACTAAACAGGTGCCACCGTTTTGTAGCAACAATTCACGGACAGTGTATACTTGTAATGCCGTATTAAATAGACTTCATGAACTCGGCAATAGTTATTCCCACGTATCTGATATATTTAGTGTAGGGTATTGTTCCCATAGAAAAAACCTTTTGAATTTTTTCAAAGATGGTGAATGGTAATTATATTGATTTATTCATGCATTTTATAATATATACAGTTTTTTGTTCACTTTGCCAAGCTGTATGAAATAGTACTTATGATTTTCTTGTTGTATTACTGTAGAATGTTTTATTATTTAAACTTTCTACTGAATATGCTGTATAATTTTTTGGTTATTTTTTAAAATAAAAATCTTGTATAATTTTTAGGTTTAATTTTTTTTTATAAATCTTTGGTATAAAGAAAATTTTGTTTAAAAAAAAAATTCATATATTAGGACAAATATGTTAGTTTTATAAATGTTTGTAAAAGGCAGATTTGCCGTTTACGTTAATAAAATAAAATAAATAAAATACCGGTACCGGTAAGCCGGCCAGGCTGTAGGCGAGTCTTTTTATTTTTAGGTACACCATAAGTCCTATAAATGAAATTGTATCGACTTCTCTTGGTTTAAAATCCTCTCCTTATATTGCTTTTTCAAATTTCAAAGATTACTTGCTATACTTGTTATTCCTTCTTTATTTTTTCTTTTTTCTCTGCTGCATTGGCATGTTTTTATACTTTTAAACTACTTTTAATTACTTATATTATATATGTAAATAAAATCAATATATTGCTGCTCTTACTATAATGTGTCATTTATTTTGAAGATGTTTTTTAAATTGACCTAAATTTATTGTCTTATATTTCACTTAAAGATTCTTCTCATGGTTTCTTCGAATCCCTAAAAATAAATATGTGTATATTTATGTTTTTCCTTTTTTTTTAAAAATGTAATTACTATTTTATTTTATTTTTACATCTGAGCATGTTTTTCATTCTTTATTTCATTTCTTAATTTTTAATTACTCTTACAAATTTTTTTCGTTTTTAATATTATTTCCATTTGTAAATACTCACTACAAACTACAAACTTTAAAATATCTTTTTTTCATTTAAATTTTAATTTTTAAGCAATTTTCATTTTTCTTTTTCTTTTTCCTTTTCTTTTTTATACTTTCATAATTAACCTTACATATAACTGCTTTATAATATGGAAACTTCACTGGTCCATTAGAATGAGGAAGTTCAGTGGTTTTTTAAAAAAAATTTATTTGTTAATAGACTGTTAAACTAAGTCAATTTTTTTTTTAAATTTTTATATATCGTATTATTGGCGCTACATTTTTTTAAAGTTTTGTATTTCTGAAATAACTCCGCGTGTAACGTCAGAGGTTCATTTCCGCTTATTCTCATTCAGTTCTTCCCATTTGTCCAGAAGCGACAAGCAGACCGGAAATCTTCCATAGCTCTCAGATCATAGGTTGATTCACATGAACCAGTGACGTCATTTAAAGTAGGGCGTTTTTATTAAAATGTTTATTATTATTTTTTTCGTACATTTTCAAGAAACTTTGAGGTACAATTTAAAGCTCTAATTTTTACTCCGCGCAAGAAAACATTTTTTGTATCCAATTTCCCGTAGGGCTGAAGTTCCTCATTAAGTCTAATTGTGTAAAATATTAAACTTTGTAACTGTACTGTATGTTTCCTGAATAAAAGAAAATAAAAAAAATCTTTTCTCAAAGCCGTTTTCCCTCTATTTTACAATAAATTTCGAGATATTAAGTGTTTATATCTCGAAATTTATTGTAACCTGGATCTTATCACTATTAAGACAACAATAAATATTTATCTTGAGAATTCTCCTTGAATCCATTTTCTTCCTAGAAAATCTCGTCATAAAACAGACAAATAAAAAGTATGTACAAACGTGGTTCATAATATTTACTAAGCAAAAGAAAAAAATGAAATAAATAAAGAAAAACACCTGTTGATTTAACATCCGTTCACTTATTCTATGGTTATATTTTTTGTTCAGTGTCACAATGCGTCATTTTTTATAAAACAAATTTGACAAAATCATGTTTGTAAATAGATTCCACTAAACATATACATCGATGTTTGTATTATAATGGTATCTACGCAGGGCCGCGATTATAAACGCGATCTTCATCGGTAGATATCGAGACAGTATAAATAAAGTAGACATTTGCAGGGTTTATGACCCGTCATTGGTTGGTTTAAGTGGCCACTTTACATACCGTGTGACATTCGCCATTCTGCCTACGCTTAAACACCCACATTTTCCCAACTTTCGCCCAGTCCAGTAAAGTTCAGTCAGTCAGTCAATCAGTCAGACACAGTTCCAGCATGTAGTTCAAGTGCAGTCGCTTTAACCCATCATCGCCGCTACGCACGCGCCACACAAGCAAGTGCTGTATCTTATTCACAGACAAACAAACCATCACGCTGTTTCCCCGTAGGGGTAGACAGAGAGGATAGAAAGCCATATCACTCTATCTTTGCATACATACCTCGCTTCCTCTACATTCATACATCTTCTCATGCACGCACGCCGATTATTCCTACTCTTGACATGTCCATCTTCAAGTATTAAATGGACTTGATAGTGCCATGTCTTTCTCGGTCTTCCTCGTTTTCTGCATCCATCAACGTTCGCATCGTAGATCCTTTAAGCCGTCCCTTTCTTGATTCTGTCGATAATGCATTTCTCAGCCTTACACAGTTCACGGATCTCGACATTTGTGCACCCATCATGCATCGTTTTACCACGTATTCGCCTCAGGGATCGCATTTCGACAGCATTTAACCTACTTTCATCGTTATTTTTCCAATTCCATACTTCGCTCACTTACATTAAAGTTGGAACTAGAACTCCATTTTAAACTGCTAGTTTTGCCTCTTGCTATAAACATTTGTTTTCCAAAGAAAATTTCAGTGTACCTTTCATCCTGTTTCCGGCACTAACCATTCTTTCAATATCTTTCTCAGTCTTTCCATCCCCAGTAAACATACTTCCCAGATAAACAAATTATTCTACCTGATTCATAATATCTAATAACTATACAGATGTTTGAAAAAATAATAAAAATAAACTTCTTCATACGATTTCATAAGTTCTTCTAAATCAACCGATGATGCAGTGTTGTAATAGATTTTCGTATTCCGGGAAGCCAACCGACCAATCAACACCACTCACCGAAGAGAAATAATGACGTCACGCACGGAGTGAGTATAAAATTACAAAACTTATTAATGAATAAATCGTTGCGATGATAATACGATACATAAAAATAATAATTTAAAAAATTGGCTTAGATTGATTAAAACTTTCTCGTTGTTGGGAGCGACGAAATATTTCTTATTTTACTTTAATTTAATTTATTTTTTTGGGTGAACAAACAGTAAGTATGTAAATAAATATTTTCAATTTATTTGTAAATAAAATTGTTTACACAGAGAAAAGTTAAATGTAAAAAATGTAAAAGGTAAGAAATGAAAAATATGAACATAATAATAAAATCAATGAAATAACTACTTCTCTCAATATTTCTATGATTTTATGCTTAAATTTACATACATTGTCATAAAAAAATATCAGCCTCGGTAAATCTATTGTTATATTGCTCGCTTATTCATCATCATTCCATTTTCTGATCTAATGGTGCACAGGGCTCTGCATTGCTACGCCAATCGCAGCGTATCTTGATCACTTTTGTTTCATGAAGGTAAGAGGATCAGTCTTACGCTTCAGGTACCAGTCCAGGGATTATGAAATATTTCATATAGAACCCGAGACCTCTTGCACGGTAGGCAGATGCGCTGACCATTACACCACGAGGCCGTTAGGTATTAAATGACCGCATTTCTGACCACAGTTCAATGTTAGACAGCGGGAGACTATCACTCCCCCTCACTTCTGTTCAATGTACTTCATAGTCCTTACTCTCCTATATACCAGCGTGAAAACTTCAACGCTTATCAGTTCATGGTTTACCTCTTCGTTGATTCTCAAGGTTCTCTCTTAATACTCATCCACAATTCCTCTCTCTCCTCTAACTCATATAGTGTCCATGCGGCTCGACTGTGGATGGGACCACAATCAAAGATGCTACTACAGTATCTCTGTTTAAATTACGTCTGAAGAAACATCTCCTTTCTCTTCCTTAATCTTTCCTTCTTTTTCCTTTACTCTTTTTTTCTGTTCCCCATTGAGTTATAGTGTTGATTGAAGGTAATTTATATAAAAATACATTTATTTATATTTTTATATATCTTTAGCTTTTTTTATCCGTATTTTCTATTGAATATGTTTTAACTTGAATTATAAAAATAAAACTCTTAGTTTATTGGTTGGTTGGAAGAAATTGCCATTCGGCAATAAGCCAGCCAATATACAATTAAAATTATGTACAAAAAAAAAATTCAAAAAAAAAAATTATAGGAAATGTAAATGGTTAAGGAAAATGTCTAGATTTACATATCCTCTCACAAAACTGTTTTCCTCTGTTGCAACAAATTTAGATGAAAACACTATTTTTCCTACCAGTGACTACTTCTGACCCCACTTATTTTTGGAATCTCAGTTTAGTCACGCAATCACTCCACTGCTTCGGGAATTACACTGGCTACGCTCTCCACGGAGAGTGTTTTTTTTTATTAAAAAAAAACATGTTTTATTTTATTTAGAAATCATACAGCCATAAATAATAAGTATTCAAAACAATGATTTTCTAAAATACAAAGACCAATTAAGTTTTCATAAATTATGTAAAAGATGTGTGGGATTATGCGGTTGAGGGCTGAAGCTCCTACCCCAGTTAAAGATTAATAGAAGACACAAGATTGCTGTTTAATGCGTGTTTATTACATGGCGAATAATCTTGTGTATCTAGGAAGCATGTTTACTAGGTATGGAAAGATTGAGAAGATATTGAAAGGAGGGTGAGTGCCGGGAACAGGGTGAACGGTGCACTGAAATCTACTTTGGCAAACAAATATTTATCGCAGGAGGCTAAACTAGCAGTTCACAATGAAGTTCTAGTGCCAACTCTAATGTATGGGTAGATTGTTTAAAATAGTTATTGTATATATGAGGGTATTACTTGCAAACCCGGCAAAATCCATATTTCTTTATTTTGAGCAAATCACAAAAAACTGATACAATAATTAACTTCAACTTTTTTTTCGAACTTATTTTTTTATTATAATCAGTAATTATTTTATACGTAAGCAGTGATGACATAAGCATGATTATGTCGAGAAACTTATTGAAATAATAAATTTAATTTTATGCATTACCAACTTTGCAATACTCAAGTAGAGGTTGCCATGTTTGCAGCAAAGCCAATAGTTTAAAAGTCAAATCTTACAAATTTATCCGTATTTTTAACTGACAATTTTAAAATTATTCTCAAAAATTGTATTCTGAATAAGTTTCAATTAAAATATCTTTTTTTTTTAAATTTTGGATTTTTCCGGGTTTGCTAGTAGTACCCTCACACATATATATATATATATATATATATATGTATATATTGTAGATTGTTTTAAATAGTTTGGATCTAGGTATGGGAAAAACAGGTCCATTTGGTATCATTAAAAATGTCCTGAATTTCTATTGTAAAATCTATTTATAAATCAGATCACCAAAATTTTCCATTTTATTTGTGAGGTATTATATATTCCAATGACGCAAACGTTTTCGGCCGCCAAAATAAATAAAAAATAATAATAACAACATGAATCATAAAGTTTTCGAGAAACTTCCATTAATTGTGCGGAATTCAGAGAAATCAATGTACATCGAGGAGTTTCGAGAAATTTTTCAGCCAGCTAATTTCTTCGGGAATGATTTTCTCAGCGATGCCTCGAATTCGTACATTTGTAAAAAATATGTATACATATAAGCTCATGTGTGTGTGGTGTGAGGGGGTGTACGGGCCCACACGTGAGGGTGTGTTCACCAATACAGACGCGGGAATGCGTGCACTAACACGCGCGTAAATCTTAGTATATGCTGCTCGTTTCCCTCATACTTGGATAAAAGTTTTGCTTTATGCGTAACTTTCTTAGGTGGATTTGCAGAGGTCGCCAACCGATGATTTCGTTGGGCTGTGTTTTTGTTTTATTATGTTATTTTTACGAGTCTGTCAACAGAATGAAAAAGTTTTGCGCACAGAAAATTATATAATATTTTCGTACACGTGGTAAAAATTGGAACATTTTAATAGCAGTACATTCAAGTTTCCTCTCAAACATAACCATAATACACGCTTCACGTCTAATGATGGCTTGGTAGTACCAAAAGTACTCGTATGTAATAAGTATGGAAATAGAACTCTCAAATATTTAGTACCTAGAATTTTTAATTTATTACCAAAATAACTTAAATTTAACTCACATTGTAACAAGAGCAAAATAAGAGAGTGGCTACTCGATCAAGAGTTTATATATGAATAGAAGCTTAGGTGTAAATATTTCAATTTTTCATAAATTTTCTTGTATTTAAAAAATAAATGTATATATTATTATTTGTATAAACATGTTTATTCTGATCTTTCCGGCTGTTAATTTTTATCTGTTATTCATTGTTTTTATAAATGTAAATAATATTATTAAGTTAGTATAAATATAATCTTCACCAACAAGCTACAAAAAGTGGCTTGGTGGGATTTTAGTTTTAGTGAAAATATAACAAGTGATTTTTTTTTTTTAAATTGAAAAAAATGTATAATTATACTATTAAATAAAAAAAATCAATTTAACAAAATATATATATATTATTTGTACTGCGAAGATTCTCGACAGCGTAGTAGAAAATGGACCACGAGGGTCATTCGGAAAGTAGTACTCGTTTGAAAACATAAAAAGATCCAGTATTTATGAAAAAATATGAACGTATATACTATTTTTTTATATTTCCGAACGGGTACTACTTTTTGAAAGACCTCGTACTTTGCACCGTCTCAAGTTTTAAAATAACCAATGAATTATAGAGTTGTGTCGGCCTCGTGGTGTAGTGGTCAGCGCGTTTGCCTGCAATGCAAGAGGTCTCGGGCTGGATTCCCAACATGGGTCATATGAAATAAGGTTTTTATTTTAAAATTAAGGAAATACGTTTTTTTTCTTTCAATGTTTTTTTCTACAATACTTGAAGTTCTTTTGTCAAGTAACTTGAAAACCTTATTTTATTATTTTCTTCACCATGTTGTAGTATGTACGTGAGTGAATATGTATGTGCGTGTGAGTGAGTGTGCGTGTACGTGTATATGTGTGTATAATTATACACGCGTGCGCGCTCATGCGCATTTGCATATTTATTTATTTTATTATTTATTTATTTATTTATTAGTTTATGCATACATTGTTACAAAAATGGCACAAAAAACACTCTGGCAAATTCTGCTTGTACTGGGAGTAGGCTCAGTATATAAAGGGTCGGCAAACCAGAAATATTAATATGCTTAATGTTGCAATCGGTTCCCATATGGGCAAATGCCTGTTCTAAGAAACCGATTTGTTGCGGCAAATATGGTTTTCGAATATGTTTCCTATAAATAAAAATAATATTGAAGAAATAGTAAAACAGTTCAACCGCCCAAAAGAGTGGAAAAGAAAAAAAAGTACGGTTTACGTAGAATGTTAAAATAAAATAAAATATATGCACATACACGCATACATACTACATACATACATATACATATACATACATATATACACACATATATATACATATACATATAAATACACACATACATAATAAATTTATAAATGATTCAATGGGATAGCATAATATTTAGATTACTATCCTCAATAAATTCTCAGATTCCTTACTTCCAATGTCTGTCAACCAAATTGTTATTCTCTTTTTCAATACTGATGGTTTATCAAATTTCCAAACACACGGTATCAGGTTGTATAGTTTAGGTCCGTTATATAGAAATGATTTTTGGAATACCGCTGTACGTGCTATATATATTCACTTATCTATAAAAAAATGTTTTGTATACCGTCATTTATTTTTTTAAGTATATGTGTATTTTGTACTTAAATTGTTAATATTGTAATCCCACAGCAAGCACAAGAGGTTGCTTCTTTTTTGGTGTGGTATTTCGTTTCGTTTTTTTTTTTCTGTACTTTTGCTTTATTATGTATTTCTTTTTGTTAACAAGTTGTAACTTTAAATTATAATACATAAATACAAAAATATATTTATAAGGGTGTTTTCACACCAGAATATTTCATAGTCCCTGGACTGGTACCCGAAGCGATCATATTGGCTTTATTTAATAAAAAATATCCAGATACGCTGAAAGGGAATGTTGATGATGTGTTATTCAACGTTTAGCGTGTTTTAGGGTATAGTTAATAACCGTATGGGGTTTATTTTTAAGTGTCATTAACAAAACAAACTGTTTGTCGTGCCTACAAACAAATTCGGTCATGTCAAATGATGTCGTAGGACGCCTACAAGTCAGCGGTTTGAAAAATAAACGTCAGCTAAACCCAAGTTATCTTTCCTTCTTCTCAGCTATGTTTCACAATTCAGATGTGTGTTTTGTATTCTAAAGAATTATAATTTGTCTTCTTCTTTCATCTATTCCACATCCGCTTCTAAGTGGGGCATGTGGACATCACCAGTCGCCTCCAGAAGACCCTATCGCCAACCAGCACTTTCGACTCCTCCCACGTCAATCTAGCGCACCTTGGTTGCGCCGAATAAAGTTGAAAGATCGTCGACGGCCTTGCATGCATCTAAACGACTTTTTATGAGATCAGGACTAATTCCATCTTCGTCCGGCGCTTTCTCATTCTTCGGGCATTTCCCCGCCTTGCTGATTTTGTCAACGGTTCATCAAGGATATTGACTGCTCTAGGGGTGTTTATTTGAACAGCCTCTGCCGAAATATCGAATAGGTTCGAGGGAGGGGGGCGGTTAAGGACCCCACAGATATGACTCTTCCAGATGTCACACACTCGCTCCATATCAAACTCAACCACCCCACTGGGATTGCGAACAGGACTCGGGGACGGTGATGTCTTGCCACATATTTGGCGAGTGATTTTGAATAGTGTTTTGGAGCCATTTCTGCGAGATGCCTCTTCTGCTGCATTTATTTTTTAATCCAGGAAACCACGTTTGTCCGAGCGAGCAGATTTCTTGACAATTTTGTCGTAGTATCGGTAGCTGTTTCTAAAAACAATATTTTTATCGGGGTCTGTTTCACTGCCTCTCAATACTTTCAGTTTTGCTCGCTTTTTAACTTCATTTCTAGTTGCTCGTAAAACAGTCTTTTCGGAAAACATAATTGAGGTCTTGAGAGTTTGCCACTGGCTCTCAATGTAGCCCGTTAGAGTTAAAAGGTTGTGTCCGCCATTTGTGTTTTGCACATTTGCTCGAAGATTACTGTTAAAATATTGTACAGTGGCAAGAATTTTCAGCTTTTCGACATCGATGAGCTTTGCCATATTTGGTTTAGCCCTGCGGTGGAGCTTTAGGCGAATTTTCCCAACGAGCAGTTCGTAGTCGCTGTATAAATCGGCTTCGTGAAAAGCTCTAACGTCAAGCAATTCTCGCTTGTGTGTTGAGCTGTGGAGTAGGTGGCCAATTTGCGATTTTGTTTTTTTTCGTACAACGGACGAAATTTTTAAACTTTTTCTTTACTCATTCACGGTCATATTTCGCATTTTCTGTTAAAAGATATAATATTTCCAGACATTTTCCGTATTACAGATGACCATTTTAAATATTTTCCGAACTCAATTTCGATCATTCCAGGGATTTTTCGTACTATTTTTATTTTTCGTTATTTTTTTTTGATTTTCTTTTATTTAGGAAACATACAGTACAGTTACATAGTTTCATATTTTACACAGTTAGACTTAACTCCAATGGATCAGTGAAATTTCCATATTATAAAGTAATTATATGTAAGGATATTAATGAAAGTACAAAAAAGAGAAGGAAAAAAAAACATAATTGGAAGTTGTTTAAAAATTAAAATTAAAGCAAAAAAGTTATTTTAAAGTTTGTAGTTTGTAGTTAGTATTTTAAAATGGAAATAATATTAAAATAGAAGAAAATTTGTAAAAGTAATTATAAGTTAAGAATTAAAATAAAGAATGAAAAACACAATATTGTTAATTGAATCGGCATTCACTTCGTAACACTTCATTATAAATTATTATGAAAATAAAACTTTGTTATCAGTGTTACACAATTTTATTCTTTTACAAGTTTTATATCACCCGTCGATGGGAGGAGTGCTCTCTCGAAACTATAGTTGTGTTCTTGTAAAAGAATAAAATTGTGTAACACTGATAACAAAGTTTTATTTTCATAATAATTTATAATGAAAAACATGCTCAGATGTAAAAATAAAATAAAATAGCAGTAACATTTTTAAAAAGGAAAAACATAAATATACACTTACATATTTTAAGGGATTCAAAGAAACGATGAGAAGAATCTTTAAATTAAGTATGAGACAGTAAATTTTAGTCAATTCAAAAAACATCTTAAAAAATAATGACTACCACGACAAGATCATTGAAGCATTTTCTGAATAAAGACATGATTTTTCCCGGGAATTTTCGTTTCAACGGCAACAAACTCAGGTTTTGTTTTTACATAATTTACATACATTTACAGACTGTAAAAAATTGACGCCAGGACTCAATTGTTTATTTAACTCCGACGTCACAAAAAAATTCTAAACGCTTCAATTGAGATACTTTTCACAACATTGTTTTCTTATTTAATAATATCATAACAATTCCTTATACCTGAAGTTGTCGACCTCTTCCCTCCCCACTCTCCCCCCGAGGGTGGCTCCGATGAAAGGAGAGGGAGGCTCTAGAGTACACACATGTGTGGGTGCGCATTTCTCCAAGTTATATTATTTCCGCTTTCCACGGCTAGGGGTGGCAGCGACAATAACATTATTATTTATTACTCATTATTAAAAATAATACGAGCATTTTGAAGGAATCATTAATTTTAAATATAATTCAACGGTGATCGTGATTATACTTATAAACGTCGTGTGTTAGTTCATTCCCCTTATGTCCTGGATGAACATATTAAGTTCTCCAAAACGAAAGTCATTTTCAGAAAGAGTTTATAAGTCTGGATTTTGTCTAAGGGAAGAGACCATTGCAGGAGACTGCTGCGAGATATTGCATATATTTTTATTCTATTGAGCGTGATATCCAGATGTTTAACGAAATATATGTATGTTTTTGTAATATTATATATTTTTTATTTTTGCTATTATTTAATAATGTACATGTTTCCATTTATTTAAAATTAAACACTTTGTAATTTTTACCACATAAGACTACCAATGCTTTTCCACAAAGTAAATGCTGAAACAATAAATAATAAACGTGCTTCCACATTCCACTATGTTATATCCCAACTCAACACAGGGCCCTTGGCCTCATAGAGTTTAGGATACGTTAATATGATTATGATAAAATTATAAATAAACTTATCAATGAAACCTCTTGGTTTAGTTAAACTTTTTATTATTTTGACCAACGAGCGCTTTCGCTTAAGTAAGCATCTTCAAGACTGGTGAATTGTTTACAACATTTACAGTTTTTATACGATTCTTAACATATTGTGGAGATAAGAACAAATAAGAATTTTAACAGGCGACTGAAACTTATTTGGTCCTGAAATTGTAAATGTTGTAAACAATTCACCAGTCTTGGAGATGCCTACTTAGGCGAAAGCGCTCGTTGGTCAAAATAATAAAAAGTAAAACTAAACCAAGAAATTTCATTGATAAGTTTATTTATAATTTTATCATAATCATTAACTATGGAGTTTTATCAAGAAATATCAACAAAAAACATCAATATTACATTAATATGATTTTTTTGTTATATATATATGTAGTTGTATGAATAAATAAATAAATAAAATAAAATTAACATATTTCAACAGAGATGAAGAACATTTTAGAGAAGGTAATATAGAAATCTAGACATCTACAGACCCTATGAGCTGTCATTGGCTGGTTTAGGTGGCCACTTTACGCACAGTGTATCATTAACCATTCTGCTTATGTTTGAACATCTATATTCCTTCAATTCTTTCATCAGTTGATGTTTATAAGTTAAAGAGCTAAAACATTTATTTATGCAGGAGAGATTCATCTAATTGAATTATTTAACCTAACCTAACCTAACCTACATACTAGGCAACGGCTGAAAATTTTATTTTTTCAATTTCTTCTTCTTTATGAACTAGGTAGATTTATCAACAATATTTTGAGTTTGTCCAAAGTTTTGTAGACATGGACTGGATTCAACTCCCTGGGTAGCTGTTTATATAGACATATTACACCCGTATATTGTTTTAATATGTAAATAAATATTTTTGATTTTTGATTTATATATCGAAGAGTCCCGACTTAACACGGAATTTTCTAACAAGTCGGGACATAAAAAAAACATATAATTGTGGCTATGTAAAATTGTGTACTTTGTGCATTAAATAAATAAATAAATAAAAAAAACAACAGAGATGAAGAAAATTTTAGAGATGGTAATATGGAAGTCTAGGCATCTACAGGGCTGATGACCTGTCATTGGCTGGTTTAAGTGGCCACTTTACTATAGTTATAGTAAAGATAAATATTTTTTGTAAATCCAGCATATTCACACAAATGTTACGTCCTATATCCGATGTGAAAATGTCCATTTGAAGATTACGAAAGATACAACTGCATCATTTTAATGAATAAAAGAGATATATCAAGACCTGTATCCTAT
>NW_028280536.1:0-32265 GCF_059751315.1 Micrasema longulum | reverse complement strand
TGCATTTGGGCATAATCAAACATTGTCAAATCATTATAATACATACAGGCACAATTGAAATAAAATATAAATAAAGAAAATTGAAGCTTTGACCAAAAATTTAATACTAATTACTACCTCAAGAAAAGATCCGGTCTATCTTAGTAATTGTTTAAATCTAGAAAGACTTACACCAGAAAAGTCCAGATCTTGTCTCGAGTTTACAATGCAACACAATCGGGATATTGGTGCATGCAAGCCATAGTTTGTGCTGTGCTGATCAAGGAACAGCACATTTTTATTTCGCAACCGTCAGATCGGCACATTGAATGCCACTTGTTTCAGTAACGATGGTGCATCAATTAAGCCATTTAGTTAATTAAACATAAATATAGAGTTAATTTTATTTCTACGTTTTTGTGTACTTGAGATTTTTAACAATAACTCCATTTCTCCGTAAGCGCAGTCTCCCCTCTGGATGTCAATCATCTATGCTTCTTTTCTTAGCCGACGACGTTGCATCGATTCGATAGGATTAATAATGATTACCAGATCACCGACAAATATTTTAAAAGAGGACGGACAAATGAGCAAGTATGCTCATTAACAAGAACTCTGCAGTTTTTTGGACATATTTCCAAGAGGAACTCTGATAGTTTGGAGAAAACTATTCTTTAGTGAAGTGTCGAACAGACAAAGTCACGTGGACGTCAACCAACAAGATGGAGCGGCCTGGTCACTGAATAATCAGAATCATCGCTGACGAATGCCTATAAAAGAGCACAAGACCGTTCCAGATGGAAGGAGACGGTTCACAGACGACCCACGCCAGGAATCGGGTATAATCACCATCCTCAGACATAAGGCGAGGATTTAAGAGAAAGAAGTGAGAAATAGAGTGCTTTAGTTGTGAACATATTAGTAAAGTCACTAAATGTCCTGCTAACAAAACCTAAGAGTTTTAATGACTTATTGACCATATAATCAATGTGTTCATTAAAGGTAAGTTTACAGTCATAATGTTGTAAATACTAACAATTCAATGTTTGTATTGTATTGTAATCAACGACTGTATGTATGTACAATAATTTCACAGGATACAACATGCCTCATAAGTCATGTTGTAAACCTCAAATCAATTAATCGTCATCAAACAACAAGTCGGTATTAATAATCATACGTCGGTGAATGTACGTGTGTGTATTGCATATTCCCTTTGTATTAAGCTGTCATGAAATATTATGTTCCTTCTTGGAAATCTACAAACATCGGTATATGTGGATATTATGTAGAGTGCCAACGTAAATGTAATAGCGAGTTTATGAAATACCTTGGTGAATATTGCTTTCTCATACTTCCGTTTATTTATCGCAATTTTCAATTGAATTGTCAATAAACACACCCAGGTTTGTCAACAGCATTTCAATATTTGAAGATAATAAATTCTCTGATTAAATTATGTAAAACAAAAGAGTTTTAAAACATATCAAAAACAAAACGATCATTTAACCTCAAAAAATGCCATTCCGAGATATTAGACCTAATTATATCTATATATCAAAATAAGTTATTTATCAGCCCGACAAAATAAAAAATAAAAATACTACTTTAAAAGTAAGAACTAATTTTGAATATTTTTGACGGGCTGATTTCAAAAACAACTTTTTAAGATATAATTAATTTTTGTTTCAAAAAAGGTAAACATAATGAAACTGGAATATCTCTTAAAACATTTTTTTTACAACAGAGATGAAGAGCATTTTCAAGAAGATAAGATAGGAGTCTAAACACTTACAGAGTTTATGACCTGATTGGCTGGTTTAAGTGGCCACTTTACGAAAAGTAACGTTCATCATTCTGCCTGTGTCAGATTTGATATAGCAACTCTAGTTTTTTTAATAAGTTGAGCTGGCAAATTGCATTTAAATTTTATCACAACATTATGAGTTTGTCGGAATTTTCGAAGACCATGAATGGATTCAATCCCTTTGGGAGTAAAAAATATCAATGTGTTTCAAAAGAGATGAAGAACATTTAATAGAAGGGAATATAAAAGTCTAGGCATCTACAGGGCTTATGACTTGTTATTTGTCTGGCCTAAGTAGCCATTTTACACACTGTTTAACATTCAACACTCTGTTTATCTTTAAAAATCTGTATTCCCTCAATTCTTTCACCTGTTGATATTTTTTTAATTAAAGAGCACTAATCTTAATCTGAATCTCACTCGCATTAATAAAGACTTCAGCTCTCTAACTGGTGGTTTCAATGGTGAATGTTACACAATCTGTAAAGTGGGCACTTAAACCTGCCAATGACAGATCATAAGCTCTGTACATGCTTAGACTTCTATGTTCCCTTCTTTAAAATGTTTTTCGTCTTTATTGAAATATATATGCATATATAAAACTCTGAAGGGGGTTGAATCCAATTCTTGTATACAAAAATGTGAAGGAAAAAAAAAAGTAAAAACTTTAAGGTGTTCTCTATCCCTGTTGTCATTTTGTTAATCTTAATATCTCCTGAGGGGGTGAAATCCAGTCTTTTGTCTGCAAAAATTTGGACAAACTCAAATATTGTCAAAAGATTTACGATGCGAATGTTGATGGATGCCGAAATCGAGGAAGGCCGAGAAAGACATGGTATAAGCGATCTAATAAATACTTGAAGATAGGCACGTCAAAAGTAAGAATACTCGACGCGAGTGCTTGGGAGGATGTATGAATGTGAGGAAGCGAGATTTGTACGCAAAGTCAGAAGAACATGGCGTACCATCCTCTCCGCCTGCGGGGAAACGGCGGCGGCGGCGGCGTAATCATTTACTGTTATTAACTTGTTATTTTTTTGTATACCTTGACAAAGAAACGGTTATTCTAAGAAACTACTCGGAATAACAACAACATTAGGTAATTTCAGTTAAGATACAAAGTAAGTGCTTAAAATATTAATTTTTAAATTTTTGTAGAATTTATTTTTCATTAAAACGAAAAAAAATGTGAAAGGAATTATCGTTACTTAAACAACGTTTGTTCGCCTATTTATTGAACCTAATAACATTTTAAGAACCCAAGAAAAGTATTCCTTAGAAATAAAATACTTCAAACAAATTAGGCAGTAAATTTATTTCAAACTCTTTTTCATTTAAATTCTACTGGAAAAAGGTTTGTAAAGAATTTAATGAATATTTAACTTGGTCTATTTGTGCGAAATTGAGATAAAAGCGCTCCCAAAATGGCTTTCCAATTTTAACTAACCCGTGTCATGATTGGATTTAGTTTTCCAGTCAGGAAACTTCATATAGGATTTGCTGTATTCATAAAGATTCATTGTTAGTTAGTAGCTAAACTATCAACCAATAGAGCGGGTCATTTACATGGTAGTCAAAATTTCAGCAAACCCCCTTAAGTCGATTGTATAATATTTTAATGGACATTAAAACAAACAGATTCGGGTTTAAGATAAGAGGTTCGAAAATCTAACATTGCTCCATAACTACTCGCTTCCCATGTTCAATTACGGTTATTGGCAACTAACAACATAGTTGAAAGTGACTTGGAGAATATTCGAGTAATTTATCAAAAAAGTGCTCCCTCAAAATACGCGTTGTTTTTAATGAATTGTTTTTTTCATCATCATCATTCCTTTTCCGCACCTAATGGTGCATAGGCCTCCGCGTTGGTACACCAATCGCAGAGTATCTTGATCGTTTTTGGTACATGAAGAAAAGATGATCAGTCTTACGCTTCAGTTTCTTCGTTGATAACATAATAAATGTAATGGTTTATCATTCACGTGTCCAATCAACACTATCATCTGGAATTATTGGATGGGGTGGAGCATTTAATAATCATATTCAACCTTTGATGATAGAACAAAAACTAATAATAAAAATGATGCTTACTAAGAATAAAACATATCCCTCCATACGATTATTTCAAGAAGCCAAATTTTTAAATTTAAGACTTATTGTATTGTCTCCAATGTCTAAAATTTGTTGTAAATCGTCACCACTTGTTCCCTCAAAACCCAAACCGTCATAGTCAAAGAAGGAATCAAGTGCTGGAGATTCCGTTTCATAAATCAACACTAAGACAGAGGCATGCAAATGTCCCTGCCCCTTAACTGTATAACTCATACTTTATAGACACAACAAAAAATAATAAATTAAGCCTCTCTTCTACTAATAAAACATCTATAAACTGGGTCAAAAATATAAATGTTAATGTTTTCTTTTCTTGATAAGTTTTTTATTGGCTCTTGTATTTTTTCTTAATTAAATTTGTTCTACATGTATTCTTTATTTTTTCTATTTCTTATTTTCAGATTCCTAAGTCTAATTTATTTTTTAAAAAAAACACTTGAATGTAACATACAATTTTTACTTTTGTGTTTTTTTTTTGTTTGTATTATGCATCTACACCACAGATTTACGTATTCTAGATCTAGTATACCCACGCACAGGCTATGCTTGTGTGGTATTTTTTTTGTTTTTATGTAAAGTTGTAAAGTCATATATTATGTTATAAAAAATGTACCAAATGTAAAGGAAAAAAATGTAAATAAAAAATTTTAAAAAAATTTAAAAAAAATTAAGGTATTAGTCCAGGAACAATGAAATAATTAGGTGAGAAAATGCCGTTTTAAATCAATATTTCATACCAAACATGTCAGGAATCAAACCCGAGATCTCTCGCATGGTAGGCAAATACGCTGACTATTACACCACTAATGTTTCGTTTCTATACACCTTGTTATTCATGCACTTGATTTTAAGTTTGGCTTTGTATTAACTTGTCAATATAATATCTCTATTCATTTGTATATAATTCGTATCTAGATAGAGACTTTTAAAATTCATAAGGTAGGAAACTAAACGTGATATTTTTTCATTTTAATTTTAATTATTGATCAAAATTGGTTTAAAAAGTAAGAAATAAAACGACATGAAGTGTGTAGATGACATAAATGATGATGGCTTTTCTTTCTACCTCTCTAATAGAGTAAAATATCGTGTTTAATTCATTTTTATTTTATAAACAAGTTCCTAAAAATTAGATATTACATTCAAAAGATAGACAATTTCTACTGTACGGAGTTTACGAAAGGGCGAGTTTCATGTGTTTTTTCAATTTAGATTTAAATGTTTTAATATTCGGTATGGATTAAAAAGTTTCCTAAAGATTATTAAAGGTTTTTTTCAACATATAAATAGTAATTTAATGCTACACCATTCAAAATTTTATCATTTGGAAACCTGGGGTTCCGAAAATTTTGTAAATTCGTCGACATGTTTTCTTTAAAAGTTTGCTTTTAAAAGTAAATGCTTTTTTAAAGATGTTATCAATTGAGAATACGTCTAGTCAAAGATAATTTTTAAATAAAATGTTACCGATAGTTTTTTGGGAAGTCAAAAGCGGACGAAAATTTAAAACGTAGGCTCCTCCCCAGCCTATAACTCCATACTGTAAGATGGACTATATGATTGCGAAAGTAAACTGTTTCAATATTTTTTTGGAGGGAAAATATTTCTTAGCCTAATTATAGATAAACGAGTTAGTTTGATTTATGATAGAAACTTTATGATTAGGTACTTAAAAAACGAACTTCATTCGAAAAAAAACAGTGTTTTTTAGAAGGTTATTTTGCGGTCAAAATGAAAAAAGAAATAATATTTTCACGTTCTGAATTTCTTAGCATAATTTATTTATTTATTTATTTATTAACGGACATTGTCCATGTATACAATTTATAAGGTTAAAATATTACAATAAAAGAGTACTTTAAAACATTTAAAGAAAAAAGAAAGAAGCATTGACAAACATAAGGGACATCGAGACAAGATCTGGACTATTTATTTAGTGCTCGTTTAAATCGTTGTAAACTTAAACCAAAAAAGTCCAGATCCTGTCTTGAGTTAACAATACGACAAAGGCGGGTCATTGGAGAATTTAGGCCATAGTTTGTTCTATGCTGATCGATGAACAGTACTTCATTGTTTCTCAATCTACGAGTCGGAATATTGAATTTTACTTGTCCCAGTAATGATGGAACATCGATTATACCATTTAGTATGCCGAACATATATATGGAGTCAATATTAGTTCTACGTTTTTGTAGACTAGAAATATTTAACATTGACTCTATTTCAGCATAAGAATAATTATCTCTCTCTAGTCCAAGCATCCACGCTATTTTTCGAAGCAAGCGATGTTGGACTGATTCAATGTGATTTATGCGATTGACATAGAATGGAGACCAGACCACTGAGGCATATTCAAGAAGAGGGCGAACAGTTGAGCAATAAAGAGTTTTGATTGTACGGACATTAGTAAAATCAGAGGATATTCTGTTAATGAAGCCAAGTAATTTCTGTGATTTATTTACTGTATTATCTATATGCTCGTTGTATGTCAGTTTATAGTCCAAAACAACTCCTAAATCTCCGATGAACTTGACTACATCAATTTTGGAGTTTTCTAATAGGTACTCGAAGGAAATTGGTTGTTTTGTTCTATGAAATGACATTATTTTGCATTTTTTAATATTTAGTTCTAATTTATTGACTTTACACCATCGGTTAAAAGAGTTAATGTCTGATTGAAGAAGAAAGCAGTCTTGTAAAGTTTGAATTATTTTGAGAATTTTGTTGTCGTCCACGAAAAGCTAAAAACGAGAGTAAGAGAATGATTTAGCAACATCATTAATAAACAAATTGAAAAGCAGGGGTGCCAAATGAGCACCCTGAGGTACACCCGATGTAACATCAATACTGGTTGATAAATAGTTATTTATCCGAACATTTTGTGTCCTACTAGTTAGATACGATTTAATAAATGATAGTAATGGATCTCTTATTCCCAAGGCATGTAATTTATACTGATAAATATGTTTTGATTATTGAATGCTGTTTGTATTAGAAAGGGTTTAATCTTAAATTTAAAATATTAAGTGTTTTCTCTACATGAGCTTTCATTTAAAACTATTAGAAGAACTTCCAAAACGCGAAGCATATTAATGCAATGTTCTAATGGAATTCCACTGGATATGTTTTCGACTAACTTCCTGAAAATTTGCCACCATATTAATTTAAACGAATGAGATGAGTATTAAACTAAATAAATAACTTTCATATTATTTTATTGAAAATAATCAACTAAGTTGAATAATTAAACCAAATTATAAATTACTACACTTAACTATGAGAAATTCCAGTGTTACAGTAAATTGGATATAAAAAATGTTTTCTTGCGCGCGGTAAAAATAAATGTATTCAATTGTGTGGCGAAGTTTCTCGAAAATGCATTTAAAAATATTGAAAATAGACAAGAATGATTGTAATAAAAATGAATTTCTTTGAACGACGTCTCTAGTTCTCCGAAATCAACCAATGACAGAGTGTTCTGATATAAATTCGGTTACCGGGAAGCCATTTCGCCAATCAGAAATACTGGCCATAGAGATCTTGTGACGTCACAAGCGGTGTAATTTCGAATTCACAAAACTTTAAAAATCATGGCGCTGATAATGCGCGATACATTTTAAAATATTTTAAAAATTTGGCTTGGTTTGATAGTTTATTAATAAATAAAAATAAACAAAAAACCACTGAACTTCCTCATCGCAGCATTTATGATATATGCGGATGTAACTATTAATATTAAAAGAGAGTTTTTTTCACTTTACCAGAAATAATATAAACATTTACTATGAGAATATAACATCAAAATTTGCATAATAACTCAAAAACACATCGCGTGGGTGTTTTTTGCTTATAGCCTTTTTATGTTTTTAGTCACTAGACAGATTATAATAAACTTTAAATTAAATTTTGAGCTCGGCTTAGTGTTTTTCTAGAATCTAGGAGGAAAGTGGCGAGCCGGTTGAGCGTTGGGAGTAAACTTATGAACTTCTCATGGCTTACTATAGAAATATCAAATTATAAGTAGGCGGTAGACGCATAATATATGAAACTTTTCCAAGTTACAAATCTCACTCCAGCTTATTTTCAACTGCTCCAGAATTGAATCTCCATGTCGCTTAAGTGAAATAAAACTTTAGGAAGGGGACAATTCTCCATAATTAAATCATAACGATGTGAAGTACACGTTTTTGTACTTTGGTGCCAAAAAAAACATATTTACATCGAGTTTGAGTAAGAATGCTTTTTTATAATAAAAAAAATAAGAGATCTTTCATGTTGGGATAGAAGGCAATAATAAAATCCGTCCAACAAATCAATATTAGTCTTGAGTTTAGAAGATATTATTAATCATTTGCTTTTTTTTCTTTTTTACAACAGACTAAGAGTTACATCAAAATTTTTTTTTTTTATTCAAAAATCCTTTAATTTTTATAAGATTTCAGGAAACGAAGCTTGGCTGCAAATACATACGCTATCTTCATCAGATACCGAGACAGTATAATTAACTTTCTTACTATCTCTATCTATCTCGGTATGCTCTACCGACCTGTCAATACGTGTTTTCATTGCATCATCTCAGACGTCTTATTTATGATCAAATTCAACCAATGAGTGTCGCTAAAACTTCACTCCGCTTCCAATGATAAATTAAAATAATAATATTTCTCTTTCGTATTTCAGATAGGCTTATTCGAAAAAAAACAGCCACTTCGAAACGATTAAAAAATTAAATAAATCATAATTAAAGCAAAAATTGCTTGCTGGAACAAAATTGAGGTAGGTACATACTGATGAACCTACCTAAAAACTTGATGATAAAGGGTAGGTAGTGTGTATTCGTGATCGCTTGGCAGAATTTCCCATCAGACATGAAATTATAAAGAAGGTTTGTCACTTAAGTGCGTAGATATGTGTACCGTGGCGTCGCGTCCCCTCGGTACATATCGATGTACCTACCCAAAACGTGAAGATAAAAGGTCGGTTGTGTATCCTCGTTATCGCTCGGGGGAATTTATCTTCTACTATACCGTCATAAAGGTATGATGTCCTTAACTTTCGATTGTAATCGCGATCTAAAACGTATGAGGCAAGCGTCTTTGTCATTATACTACGGTGTGTTTATTTTTTAGCTATTATAACTTATGTTTTGTGTTATTTTCCTGAGAGATTACAATTTTGTTTTTTGTAAGACGTAAAATATTTTGATTTACAGTTTTATTTCAAGTCGTTTAAATAACACTTATTTTCCATATTTATGTTCTGATAATCCAGTAAACCTTGTGGTATTAATTTTTTATCGTATTTTGTTGAATTACATGCTCTTAGTTTAAAGGCTGTAATGTTTTTGAAAAAAAAATGATTAATAAGGTTTTTATTTATTTTGTGTACTTTTATCTAAGTGAAAAATAGTTTTATATGAAGATTTATCAATAAGGTTTATTATTTTTCTCAACAACATCTTATCTGAAAGCAATTTCGCTTAGCATTGAATTATTTCAATTTGTTTTAGGTACAATATATAACTGTTTGGATCGGGAGTCTTTGTGAATTAATAATAAAAACAATAATGATTTTATTTTGGAGACTTTAATGCTAATGATCATTTGATATTCATGTTAAATTCAAACAAGCAAAAGCTCGGATTATATAATGGAGTTCTTAAGACTTGCCATCTCGTATCTGGACGACAGAGTTCTAATGAGACTTCATATTATCCGAAATCCTTAGGGCATTTAAATGCAATAGCCTCTAGAATTCTCCCAAGTAAACCAATATTGCAAAGCGAAACCAACTCTCGTACAAACAATTACATACTGTGCTGTTGACTGCTTGTTTAACTACTTACTTCATTATTAAACTTAAGTTGTTACAGCTCTACGTGGAAATGGAACCTGACTGACATGTTCTTGTAAATGAAACAAATTAATGCTTATAACTAAATACAATCTGGATAAATCAGAACCATACTTCTAACTTACAGTGATTAAAGTTTGAATGCGTAGATCAACATAAAATATAATTTGATGTGTCTTAACGGAAAAAAAATATTGAATTCTCAAATTAGATTTCGAAATTTCTCAAACTTAACTTCACTGTAAGAGTATAAGTGTGTCTAATATCAAACATTTATATTCACAGGTGTTGGAGATGCTGAATTTTTAATAAAACATTGTGAACAAATATTTGTAATCAATAACGATAATGTGAAAACGTTTGATAACTTATGTGTTTCATTATTAAAATATAATATTGTCCTAAATTAGTAATTCACCCTTGTTAATGATCTCTGATTGTTTTTCCCAATTTATGCTCCTTTAGGACGAAAAAAATCAAATTCTGACTACAAACGCTTGGTTAAATTTGGTAAGTGACATGATGACAGGTCTTTCCTTTACCACTTCACCCGATGCTGCTGAGACGTGTTTATTCACAACATTTCAGCTCGAAAGCAGAATTTTTTAAAGTGTCACTAAACGATCCCGTAGATAATCACCATTGCTGCAAATTAAACAATATTTGATTTATTCAATTCAATTCAATTAATTTATTTGAAATAATTCATACACATCAAACGCGTGTACAAACAAAATGTACGCATCGTTAAGGGATTTATTATCGAAATAATTGAAAACCTGAACGGGTTTGCAGGACTATTTCACTTTTTCGGCTGACTAGACAAACAAAACGCAAGTATTTGTCCGTTATTACGGGCGTGTCCAGGTTCCAGTTAATTAAAGATTCGATTGACCGTTGTCAATTTTATTGTCATTTCGTGGAAACCTATCTTGTATCTACAACTAAAGGCAATGACATGTCTAATAGCTCGCTTCATTCGGTATATTTACGACAAAAAATAATAGCGATAAAGAAATAAAGCCGTTTAATATAAATTGACAACCATATAAAAAAAATGTCTACTTAAACTGGCTGAAACAAATAATAAATGTTTAGATGTCCACGAAACAAATGTAAAGTTAGGCGATTTGGCAATTTCAACCCAAAAATACGAGTTTTCACGTATGTTTTTTTAAGCAACAGTTTTTGTCTTCCCTTTTAAAAATAACAAGCTTTTTGGTATTTCGTAATTTTAGTGCTGATTCTGTTTGTTGTTAATTGTTGTATTTTTTAAAATTTAAATGAAGGTCATTTGTAAACTTTAAAATTAAAAAATCAATCACTAAAGTTGTCGATAGTTGTGCATATCTTTAAACAAACATTTTTATCAAACGCTCTTAATGTACGATATCATAATCCTGGATTTGATTCATTTAACTATGTTCATGAACTAGATTGATCGCTGCGTTATTCGTTCTAATGTATAGTTTGACACCACATTGGTACAGAGAATATTATCATAGCAAGTATCCTATATTTGTATCGTGAGAACAAGAATCGTGATTCGGATGATGTTTCCGTTTACTCGGTATTGTAGGTATTATGAGGAGATAGCAATAGACATACAAATAATGCACCAAGAGTTCCTTATTCTATGAAGCCTTGCTCACAATAAGTGCAGGTGGAATATAAACGAGGAGCGAATAGCTCTTAAGAGAATATAGTAAAATAATTTCTTGGCGCGCGGTGATGTAACATCGTGTTACTACAAACAAAAGACGCAATATTCTAAAGTTCAGACATTGAAAAAAAAACTTAAGGACATACTGTTTAATAATTCATTTTTCATATTTTATAAAAATAAACATATAATTTAGACGTGTTGTGGCAAGATAAATTGAACGAAGTTATACAGAAAGCAGCCAGTCATAGAAAAGTGAAACTGAGATATTAGCACTTTTGTGAAAAGGGTGAATATTCGAATCTAAAACAGTTGAAATCTTTTCGACTTTACGATAAACAATGATTACGTTTGTTTTTTACCGGAACATTATTCTAGTTCTGTGGGTATTTTCTGCGAATTGAGAAATGCCAATTTTGTCATCGCTACTTTTTTCAGAAGGTGATTATAACAGTTTTATGTACGAAAGCTATCTGACAGTTTTTGGCAAAACATAGAATAGACCTTACTGCATACGATAACACCAAAATATCATTTTTTTAAATTGTAGACTGGCTGCTTTCTGCATAACTACGTTCATTTAAAACTCATAAGCACGCCGGTCATCTTAAAAACGTGCTTCCCCCGTCACTGTCAATAACCGACTGAATCTGTTTCACACCAAACACCGGCCACAAAGCAGCTTCTCTGTCTTCCTTGTTATGAATTCTATCTTCATGCTCTCTCTTATAGAGATATATTGCTGTAGTGGCGTCACATTTATTCTTTGCGTAGTAAGGGTAAATATTTTGTGTATTAAAATCCAGCTCAGTTGTATAAATTTCACAGTTCAAATCCGGTGTGGAAATGTCCATGTGAAGATTACACAAATTGAACGTCAACTTCAATAACACGAACAAGACACAAACAGTGACATAGTGGAAATTAGTAATATTAAAATATTTCATCATTTGATTAGTTTGTAAATTTGCATTTTAATGTTTAATTATAAAAAATCTTCGAATAATAAAATAATTTGGAGTTCGTCAATATACTTCATGGACATTGGCGAAATAATTCAAAGGTGCGTCGTATCTGATCTTTTGCAATGGAATGTATTAATTTAGATAGTTTCGTCTTCCTTAAACATTCGATTTGATAGATAACTTATACACTAATTAATATTTGAAGCACTAACTTTGCGATATCATATAAAATAAATACGGTATTATTTTAACAAAAACAAATTTATGATTTCACACAAACTGAATTTTTAGTAACATTATGAAAGTAATGTTTTAACCAGTGGTGTTTTGATTTTTTTATGTTTACAAGTTTTATAAATATTGTTTTACAGAGATGTTGTAAACTCTGAATTTTATTTAAGCTACGAACAACTACCGGTGAATATCAAGCTTTCTGTTTCTTCTCAATAGAATTAAGCATGCTTGCTATATATTGGAAACATCCACCAAACAGCAGTTATCGTCCAAGCTGTGTGTATGCAGTTCTCGTACGGTCTGTGGATGCACCGACGCTCAACTTGTTCGGATGCAGTTACGAGAGTAATTTGTATGGAGAGTAGTTTGCTGAGCTCCAAAACACGTGACGAATTTGCGATTTAGCTAATGCTAGCACTATCAAAAGTTTCCATCACAGTTTGTTTAGCAGGAAATTCAATTCTGAAATGTTCAATCAAATTTTAAATTCACAGAAATATATAACAGTCTTATCTTAATAACTTCCAATTTGAAATACGAAAAAAACAAGAACGCTTTATTTATTTGTTAATTTGATCTACAAATAACGAAAAATTCTAATGTAAAACAAATATACATCTTTTACACAGAAAAAGACATATATTTCATTAATAACATTGAACAAAATAAACAATTAAAGTTATTCAAATCAAAATACATTAATTTATATAAGAATAAAAACGTGTATTTAATATCACGTTGGAAAGAAAAAATACATTTTTTCATAATTATTTCTACATGACAAAAAAGTTAAAATATAAGTTTTTTAGTAAAAATGTAACTAATTTGGTGATAAATCATTGTTTTAATTCAAAACAACAATTTTTTTATGAGACGAGTAGTATATTTTTTATGCATAAATCAATTTTTTAAATTTTTTTTTTTTAAAAAGGTTTGCTAAGAATACGCTTTAAGAAGAATATTTTGAATTTAATTTAAAAATATTGTCTGATTTTTTTTACAGAAATTTCAGTCACAAAACAATTGAAGTGAAGAAGTAAGTGTATGGTAAATCGAGTGAATAGGTAATTTGTAAATGTTTAAAAAAGTAAAAGGTAGGTGTTTGTTCATATGAGAAAAGGGTAATAAGAAAAATTTACGAAGAAAATGTACCACTTCAAAAGAGGAAAGCCATGCCAATTTTTGAGATAGTCGTCATCTCTTGGGGACAAAATAAAAGAAAACACAGAAAAATGTAAACATGTTGGCGGATAATGTTGTACGAGAAAAGAGAGATAAAATGTCCGCTATGCTGATATGAAAGCAATGAACAAAGAGATGATCCTAAATATATTGCTACGAGGTAGCACTTCGCAAATCTCTAGACAGTAAATACATTTTTGAGATGTCATCCAAAAAGAAACACAATTGCATGAAGTTAAAAATACTTACTTAAATTCAATAAAAAAAATAAAAATTAAAATCAAAAAGATGTCAAGGGATTTCATTAACATTATTTGACATTTAAACTTGTCAAAAAAGTTTTCAGGTCTTTTGCTTTTGATGAAATAGCCAGAATGGCAAATTCTTCACAGCGTTTGAAGGTAATGAAAGATTTAACATTCCGCAAATGTCTTCATTACTAACGAGATTATATATTTCTCACGAAATTCATATTAAAATTGTATTTGTGAACTACCAGGAGATCAGTATTTGGAAATTTAATGAAGACATTTCAACTTTGGGTACTGCGGTAGTATCCATTATCAAGGCTTTATGAATACATTTAAAAGTTCATACAGTCTTGTATATAGATATTACTGCGCTCTCCACTTCTCATCACGACTGGAAATATGTTAAGAAGATAGAAACAAAGAAATGTTAAAAAAAAAAAAAAACAGAAAAGATAAATGATGAAAGAATCTTCCCTACGTCTATAAAGCCTCTGCTCCGCTTCTGCACGAAATCAACAGATGTCACTAGTGAATATCAAAAAGCGCTTACACGAGGAGTGTTCAGAAAATAGCATGAATTTTTAAATTTCGCGGGTTTGGAGAGTCTGATTGTCATTTTTTTATAATGTTGGTACACGCGCCCCTGAAGTATGCTAAAATTTTCAGCTGTATTCATTGTTTACTTTGTCTGTGGCAGTCGCTAAGGTTAGACGTGTTCGGCGTGCTCGGCGATTTTCGTCTTGGCGATCCAAAATGCCTCTACTGCACTAGAACGATTCTTAGTTACATTTCAGCATTAGCATTTAATTAGCAATATGATACGACTATGTTAGATTTTACGCATTTTATAGTATTTTTTTATTTGATAATTTAATTTTCTAAAACACAATTAGTTTTTTTTTTGCTTAAATAAACAATGTTTTTTCAGATTTGAATTTCAGATTTTCAAATCAATCAATATTAAATTTACGTAAATCAAAAAAAATCGGAAGTTATCAATCTTGTGTGGCCTATCAGATTTATTGTTTTCTTTTACGTGATGAAATTTTTCCTCTTCAAAGAAGAGGTTCGCAGAACTTGGCATTGGTCTTAAATATAAATGAGATTTTTATTTGAAATTCAACAAGTAGCGAATGAGTTTAGGATTCTCGGGCAAATCTTGAAGGAGGAAACCTTCAACAAATATACATTCGCGTATGTATATTGTTTGGCAGAGCTTCTTAGATTCAAACGGTTGTTTATTGCTCAACAAGTGATTTGAGAAATGAGTCTAACAGATTAAAATACTACGTACTGTATTTGAGTAAAAAATATATTGATGAATATAAATTTGAGAGCATTTTTTACTTAAACATAAATTATATCGCTTGGTTCAAAATCTAAACGAGCATAAGAATTTAATTTAGGTGATTACCCTGAAATAGCGCTATGTAAGGTATCGTGATAAAATAGTAATAAAACATAAAACACAAACAATTTAAATAAAATTGTTTCCACAATAATTGGAATTTGCTTGTAAAAATGCTTACAAAGAAAATATATATATTCGGTAATAGTTAAATTGTTAAGAATTTGCTAGGTGGGGAAAGATAAAAGAGAGAGATGCATTCCTTTTTTTTCAATTAATAAGAAAAAAGATAATTTGTGATTGAAAAGTCTTAGCAAACCAGAGAATAACGGTTATGGAATAGCAAAAACAGTGATTAGTACAATGATAATTTAAAAAAAATAATAAAAAAATTATGAAAATTTTAAGTTAGCTAATGCTTCAGCCTTTCAAAGTTTTGGATAGCGTATTTATGTATCTCCAAAAATATATTTTATTTTATAGTTCAAATGTATTTTAAACTCCGTTGACCGTATGCTGAAGCGTTTCCGAGTCGTTGAAAAGGGATATAGAACAATTAAACCGTACGCTCACTTTACAATAATTGATTCTGTTTGTAAGGACATTACAAGAGTATTTCCTATCATCATTCTGACCACAAATAATAAAATCTATTGAACATTTATGAACAGAAAGTTTTCCTGTAGATATAAAAGAAACGTATTCTGTACACTCAAAAAATTTATTGAAGTTTTTTGGAATTTTTAAACTAAAAAATAATAATAATAATGCTTTAAAAACAATGACGGGAATTTTCAATAAGCATTTACTCTCAAATTGAAAAAATCAATCGATAAGTTAATGGAACGCGTGTTATTATTTTACAATATATTTTTTTTTTCAAATAAGTTACATGTTTGTAAAATTTATGTAAAATATGGCAAACCAAAAGCCAGCTTTCAAACTCCAAAACAATTTTTTTTGAATAATGCTGACTATCAACATAATCTGAAAAAAATAAGGACGTACGTAGGGATATCTAGTAATTAAAAAATAAGATTGGCGCTTTTTAATTTCGTAAGGTGCAAGAGTAAATAAATCATAAATTGTATATATATAAATGAACACCCGCCAGAAAGGGTAAGTGATGAATATTTAAAACAAAGTAGGGTGAATTTTTACGTTATTAATGCGTCAAAACATGCTGCATTATATGTTTAATTGAGTGAATATTTACAATGTAGCGTACATTGTATTTGCTCAAATCAGGAAAATACATGTCATTTCAGCATTTTGAATAAGTTTTATTTGTTGGTCTACGTTACAAGATTTAACTAGAGAAAAAAATCTGTCTTGGTGTCAGCAGATAAAATCGATTAAAAGTTCACCGAGTGAAGTATTTATCTTGGATTCTCTCGAACCCCATTACAATTAATACAGTTAAGATAAATCGAGGAGTTGGGTACAACCGATTTCCGTTTTGTATGTATAAATTTATACGTAGGTTTCATAGGTACCTACTCTGAATGGTACTCTGGGAGTCTTTGTTTATATCAAATGGGCCCTGGAATTTGGGGACTGATGTCAATTTATCAAATATTTGCCCCCGGCTAAAACAATAAATCTATTCAGGACTCAGGAAGACCGAATCCGCCCAATCGACGCTTATTCCGGTTGTATTTGGAATAGGAGATTATCCTTTTTATAAACTACCAGAACAAGCAATGATTACAATAAATTGAAGATCGTACATGGAAAATAATATTGTATTATACTAATTTCTCAGATGAGTCGACGTCATGTTGCCATCAAAATGTTTAATAGCTCCTTCTTCTTAATTTATTAAACGTAGTTTTTATTTTTATTTATTTTTAGTGCCGATGAAATGAGAGGTTCTTTGATTTAAAAACGTTTTTCAAAAATATAAGATTGGTTACCAGATTTTTGTATCACACTTGGTATATTTGTTCTGAAATAGATAATACGGTGGATCTCCGTTTATACAAACTCCAGTTATCTGGATTGCCAAATATCCGGATCGATGTCAAATAATAAAACCTTGCTTGTTACCGAGTTTCTTCGTCAAAGCAATTAACTTTCCTGGACATGTATGAGGAAGTTTTGAATGTGATTCCAATTTGCTGTATTTTTTCAAAAGCAATTAAAAAGTGACATTTGAATAAATTTTCATGTTTTCTTTCAAAATATAGCTAAATAACGATTGAGTTTTTCTACTGACATTTTTTGGTGTAACTGCATTTAAATTATAATAATAAAAATACGTATATAGTTTTATTCCACTTTTATTTATAAATTTTTACCAGTGACCGGGTTTATATTTTTATGCTTTATAAGATAAAAATTTGTTTAGTCTCCCACCTGTCTAACGATGTCAGTCACGACGAAATCCGTCACTTGTAAAAATTTATAAATAAAACGGGAATAAACTTACATACAAATTTTTATTATTATTGATGCTAAATATAATGGTTAATCTAATTATCCGGATTTCCAATCCAATCCAGATAAAAAAAGTTTTGCTCTAATGATTTATCATTTGATAAAACCTTATTCAAAGGTTTTATGATACTTAAATTATTTTAACCAGTTTTTCTTTTTAAAGACATTATCGATGTTTTCTCAGTAAACTGTATTTTTTTTACTGAAAAATTGTTTATCAAAGAATTATTAAAAAGGTTTTTAAATTATTTTTATCAAAACTATCTTTACGGTGGTATTATACGATCCAACCCACAGCAGATAGGGACCTATCGTACATAGCATCAGCAAAGGTTTACCTGGGTCAAAGAATGGATGCGACTTATAAAGCTATAAATGAAGTTTATGTGTTTGTTGGATATATTTGGATATTATGGAATACACTGATATGTAAATCTAGTACCCGGATAAAATACACGCAAACTTGCTAATTGTGTTGTTACGTCACGTCATGTTTATGCCATAATATTTATGTCACGTCACTAATCACGTGATGGATATTTTGTAACAGCTGCTTACTCCCTCAAAACTTAATCGGATGACTTTGTAACTTACTTATCTATCAAATCTTTATTCAGCAGGCTTTAAACTTAACTTTTTAATATTATTATTATCATTATCATTATCATCTTTATTTATTTACACGCTTTTACCCGCCGCTTTGCTCTCGTGGTAATAGTGAGAAAATATTTATGTAATTAATTAGCTATGTTGTTAATCAATAATACATTTATTTAAAAGAGTGTTTTCACACCAGAATATTTCATAGTCCATAGGCTGGTACCTGAAGCGTAACACTGATAATCTTACAATCATGTAACAAAAAATGATCGAAAATTGCTGCGATTGATGAACTAATGCAGTGCCCTATGCACCATTAGATGCGGAAAGGGATTAATTATTATTATTATTATGATGATCCGTTAGTCTATGGTGACGTGGCATTGTTGTTCTGTTCACAAATCCAAAATCTATGTAGTGTAGCGGTTGACACGTTCACCTACCACGCTTGAGGTCCCGGGTTCAGTTCTTGGAAAGGTCGATATAAAATACAGATGAAACAGGCGTTTCCTGAAGCATAAGACTGATAACTTTATTTTCACGTATCACATTATCGAGATACGCTGAATTTGGTGAAAAAGTTGGTAAAAACATAAAACAGATATTTTAAAATAGTTATTCTAGCGAAACAGCTAAACAGTTTCACAAAAAACTGTTACTAAAATGTTACTAAATGATGAATCAGTTATTTCTATCCTGCCAGCATCAATGCGCTCTCCTTCAACAGTTCCGCTTTCCACAGTTCAGATATGACGTAACGACAAACTGTCGGAAGTGGACGTTCACAGTACGTGGTCCAGCCAACGGAATTGCCTCCTGCCTTTGATTGCTGACACTAGTCACGGAGGCACGTTCCTTATACTGTCAAACCACTTCTCTTCCAGAAATTTCCTAACATGGCTTTGCAACGGCCAAAACAGAGAAAAAAAATGCTACAGTATAAAATCATTATGAACATTAAAAAAAAAACAAAAAAACGTCATCATCAGCGTTTTCGCACCCTGTGGTGCAAATGCAGCGTAGTTTGATTATCTATTGCATGCGGATAAGGTGATCAGTCATACGTTTCAGCTGCCTGTCCAAGAACAATTAAATGTTGCGGCTTAAAATTATTTTTTTTTTGCACCACGATGGGCCAGGAGGCCCAATTACAGTGATGATTGCAGGACAGTTTATCCAGACTAGAGAAAATTAACAATTTTTTGATAACATATTACAACAGAGATGAAAAACATTTCAGAGAAGGTAATATAAAAGTCTAGGTATCAACGGGACTTATGACCTGTCATTGGCTAGTTTAAGTGGTCATTTTACACACTGTGTAACATTTACCATTCTGCTCATATTTGAGCACCTACATTCCTTCAATTCTTTCATATGTTGATGATTATGAAGTTAAAGAGCTGAAACCTTTATTTATGCGGGTGCGATTTATCTCATCAAATTATTTTACCTACACACTAGGCAACGCCTAAAAATTAGTTTTTTTAGTTTTTTCATGAACCAGGTGGATTTATGAACAATATTTTAAGTTTTCTATAATTTTTGTAGACAAGGACTGGATTCAACTGTCTGGGAAGCTGTTAATATTAATATATTACAAGAGAGACAAATAAAATTTTAGAAAAGGTAATATAAAAACCTAGGTATCTACAGGGATTATGACATGTCATTGGCTGGTTTAAGTGGCCACTTTAAAAAACTGTGTGACATTCACCATTCTGTCCATACTTGAACATTGAAATTCCTTCAATTTTTTCATCTGTTAATGTTTGTGAAGTTAATATCTTAGTAAAAGGAAACGATTTGTAGGGGTAAATAATTCCATCTCAAACAGCATTAATATATCTTGAGGTGTATCACAAGGTGCTCACCTTGCGCCTTTGCTATTCAATCTTTTCATCAATGATCTAAAAAAATGTTTGTCATACTACATCAATTTGGCTGTTTGCTGACGACACTAAAATTCTCAAACAGATTGATAGCCCTTCCGATTGTTCACTATAACAATCTGATTAACTGTCTTTTAGCACCTGGTGCTCATCTAATAATTTACATCTCAACTTAAGTAAGTGCATGGTTATGAGATTTTTTCGTCTGAAAAATCCAAACATATACGACTACTCACTGAACGATATCATCTGAGTCTAGTATACGAAATTTAGGTTTAATACTTGACACTAAACTTTCTTTTACAATTCATATTGAACATGTAATCAATAAATCCTTAAAACTCCTTTGATTGACTCCTTTGAACAAGCACAACCGACTTTAAAAATATCAAATAATACCCTTCAAACAGCCTAAATATATCCTATCTTCAAGATTGTTGAAATAAATCCAACTTTCTAGTCATATTTAAAATTTTCAACTCACTGATTGATGCGCCTGAACTATTGAGCTCAATAAAATTAAATATCCCAACTTGAAACCTCAGACAAAACTTACTCTTTCATACCGATAACCATAGAACTAACTATAATTTTCATTCTCAGATGCCCAAAATTCTTAGGTCTGCCAACAAACATACCAGTCTTGATTTCGTTGATAACAAGTTTTTTTCTTTCAAACGATCAATGAATCAAATTCGATTATAAACACCTCTCTCCTACTTCCACTCCCATAAAGTCTACTATATACCATTGAGTCTTTCTACTTTCCATTATAATAATTTTCTTTGTATGAATAAGTCCTTAAAAATGCCCATTAGGCGTATTTATAAACAAATATAATTATTTTTTTTATGACGGCGCAAATGGTATGAATCGCGTTCAAACTTATAGCTCGCTTCTCAAAGTTCACTTTATTTTGCATCCATCATTGTTCTCGTGGTTAGAATAATGTTCCTAAGTACCTTATGTATTCCAAGTAACCAGAGTTCTGGCAAAGGGCTTATCACTAGCATCGACGTTATATCAATATTGGCTGTCAAAGTTTTGCGCAGGCGGAGCATGAACATATTTAAGTTTGGGATCCCTTGTTAACTCTAAAGATGAGAGTTTATCATACTGAAGAATTAATACATATTTAAAAGCGATGAAAGAAAATAAAAACGGTGGTTCAAAGCCAGACCGCGAAACTTAAGAGCAACATTCCTTAGGGTTAAGAATTTAAAAAATCAGATTTTTTTTTCCAAAACATTTTTAAAAATAATTTATAAATCCCTTCCACAAACCCAACACCTTCCTTACAAAAAAATTGAGATGAAAAACGCATTTGACCAACGAAACGATACGCACCGGACTCGGTCAATGGAAGTGGGTAGATAAGAGAGGGATAGGTTTGTGGAAGAGGTGCTTGTCCAAGAAATAAAAGATTTTCTTCATTTTAAAAACATAAAAAAAAGAGTTTTGTAGATTTTTTTATAAAGTTTACCGTGAGGAAAGTTACTATGAAGTTTTGCGGTCAGGTCCCGAAATACCGTGTACGAGTATACATAATCTATTAACCTACTCTGTATCGTAATTGCATCCTATTGAAAAAGTTTGACGGTGTCAAAGATCATTTCAGCTTCTTGGTGTAGTGGTCAGCGCGTTTGCCTACCATACAAGAGGTCTAGGGTTTGATTCCCGGCATGGCTGACACGAAATACTAATTTATTTAAAAATGCGTTTTTTTTTTGCACCTCACCAATATTTCTTAGTTTCTGAACTGGCACCTGAAGCGTTAGACTGATCATCTTACATTTATGTTACAAAAAAATATTATGATTGGCTGCAATTGGTGTGTCAATGTAGTGCCCTATGCATCATACGATGCGGAAAGAGGAACAATAATGATAATGAAATATCATTTCGTCGGTACACTGATAAAGTCCACTAAATGTATTATTGTTCATACGAGAAAATACAAATTGAATATTTTGAGCATGTCCAAATGTTTGCCGACAGGCTGGCTCCCTCCTTAGGGAGTGATTAAGATCTAAGTTTTTTGCAATAGAGAGGAAAAACGTTTTTAAGAAGGCGATATAGAAATTTAAGTACTTACAGGGCTTATGACCTGTCATTGGCTAGTTTAAGTTGCCACTTTACGCATGGTGTATATAAATAACTCCCTAGAGACAAAATCCAGCCTGTCTGCAAACGTTTGGAAACACCAAAAACATTATCAAATTAACAAGCTAGTATAAGAAGTATAAAAATTAGAAATTTTTGTTTTAGGCGTTGCCTAGCAAGTTAATTGGTTCAGGTGAATTAATCTCACTCATATTATAAGGGTTTTTGCTCTTTTACTTCAAAAAAGTCAACAGATGGAAGAGTTAAAAAAATGTGGATGTTAAAACACAGGCAGAATGGTGAATGTTTCACAGTGCGTAAAATAGCCACTTAAACCGGCAAGTGACATGCCATAAACCCCGTAAATGCCCAGACTTCCATATTCACTCCTCAAAAATGTTTTCCTTCTCAAATTTAGAAATTAATAGTTTGTACCACCTAAGGGGCAAAATTAGCCATTCACAATATTGGGGAATAAATTAAGAATGTAAATGAAAACATTATTTAAAGGAAAATTGTTTTCGGAAGTATATTAAAAATACTCGATTTACAATTACTTTTGTGAGTAGGGGACTGTTTTAGTTATCTCAAAAAAAAAACTTTTTTGTTTTTAGAAATAAAAAATAAGCTTATTTAATGTAGTTTTTTAAATTTGAGAAATGAAACATGTTATAAACTCTCACCATAAGGATACATACAAGGTTAACAATCATAGGAAAATGTTATAAAAAGCATTTACTCACAATAGAATTTTGAGGCAATTTTCCCCATACCAAGGGTTTTTTTTTTTTAATTTTTGTTTATGGCTAATTTTTGGTAAATATTTTTTGGACTTATTAGGAGTGTGGCCAAAGAAATGAGTATATTTGCGGAAATTATAAATTATTACCAATATTAAGCAGCATGTTTTTTTTTAGTATACAGTATTTCATCGACCCTCGTTATTTTTGAAGTGTTAAAAAAGGCTTTGTTTCCTTATTATGGAACATAGATTATAAAATTCTAAATAAATTTGCTTAATTTTTGTTTTTAATATATGAATTTTAAATGATCTCATATTTTGGTTAATGTAACACGACTGTACAGCACGTTTGCAAGGGGATATTTTAGCACAATCTTTTGAGAATCAAAATTTCTGAAATCTTAAATAATTGGTTTTGTATAAATCGTACCATCGAGCTTCCATGTAGCTGCTTAGACATATTCGTACATCATCGACACATACGAAAACACAGTATGTTAGTATTGAGATAAGGATGCCATATGAATAAAACCCACAAAGTTTAAAAATCAAGACTCAGTTCCCAGAGTGGTTTTGATATTAATTGCAGTGTCTTTACTCGGAGCGTGCGTCGTAAACCGCTAAGTCACGAAACCAAGTTCCCGAGAAGAATTACGGTTCATAAATATAAGTCTGTCTTTTGGCGGGCCCCGCAAAGCTCCGAACATTTGAACCAATTCATATTTGAACATCACACCGGAAGGCTTTAGACGGCAAAATATATTTCCAGAATTTGTCTAAAGTTGGGACACGCGTGAAATACTTTCTCAGTAAGCGCCAAACCGCGAATGGAGCTTGTTCAGAAGTTATTCTACTAAGATGAATAATTATTATAATTCTTTTCGCTTTCAGCTAAAAAACTTTTTGTGAAAGTGATAAAAATGATACTTTTATCATTTCTACAAGTAATTAATTTTTAAGAGCTTTCAATTGCTAAAATCCTCCCCGTTTCAGTCTGGAGTAAACTTTGTGTCAACTTACTTTTTTTGAAGGCGTTTTATTTGAGAAAATTTTGCTATTTGACTTGCTCTTAAAATTTTTGAGAAATCACCATTTTATTTGCTATTTTTTGTTGTGATCTGAATTTGATTCACTGGAGTTTGGGGTAATTTTTTATTCTGGAAATAAAATTATTGCGTTCATAAGTCTTTGAATGCCTTCTTAGCGTAGTTGCTTTTTGATGTAGGTGAAACTAAATATTTTTCGTTGCTAAATTTCCAAGAATTGACTCTTCTCTCCTACCTGTTTAAATTGAAAAAACTTGTTATTTCTAGTTACGTAGCGAGAAACTTGCGTAATTTTAAAATGCCAACGTTACCTTAATATTTCTATTAGGCAAGTAGATTTATTTTTTGTTTAAGATGCTGTAATTTTTATCTATAAATCGTTTACTTTTTTTTTATTTCAATGAGTCCTATCAACAAGATTCATGTAAGTCTCTTTAATTGATGTTCAAAAGTTTTGCCGAAACCCGCAGTTCGAGCATGGTTAGTCGAAAGGATTCCAAATATTGGAAAATGACTTATGGTAGATCAGTTAAATTTTATACTAAGTATTGATTTGTTTTACCATCAAACTAAATAGAATTATGAGGATTTTTATCATTGTATATTGTATAAAAGTATTCGCAATCACTGAAAAATAATAACAAATGTGTCTTGCGAATTATAAATCTTAACACAAAACTATTGAAGTTAAATTAAATAATTTATTCTTGTTTTTTTTTTTATCAATATTCCTACAGAGATGAGGTAGTATTTTTTTTAAATTCAGGATTATCGATATTCGAGCGTTTACAGGGCTTATGACCTGTCATTGGCTGGGTTGAGTGGCCACTTTACGTTTTTTACAACATTCCCCATTCCGCTTATTAGCGAATATCGACACATGTACCATTTTGATTCTTGTATATATCTTATTAAATGAGAAACCATTCACTAGCGTGTTGGAGCACCATCTATGTATTGATATTGTATAATAAAAAAATAATTAATAATTTATTCTTGCTTTAAGTGTAAATAATAAGTATAGTAGCGGACTTTTACTTAAATCTCAGCAGGCCAAAGAACTGACTGGTTGAAAGATGAATTCGTAATTTTTTTAAATTAAAAACAAAATGTATATAAAAAAAATACAAATAATATATTTTTCTAGGACACATTATTAAAATCGATATGTTTTTATTCCCGTGAAAAAGACAATCTGATTTTTGACAAATGTTTTGGAATATAATATCTTAAACGCAAAAAAGTTCCGTTTGCAAGGGTTTTTGGATATGTTATAGCCTCACTAAGTTCTTGAAAGCTTTTATGTTCGTTTATCGATTAACCTGGATTACCTACTTGTCACAGCTTTTATTAGCTATGGAATTCCCAAAACCAGTGGGCGATTAGAAAGGTCCTTAATAGGCTTGACTTTTATTTTAATGATCAAATTATATTTTTTTTTACTAGACAATATAAATCAATTTAACAAAATGTGTCAGTACATAAGCCATTTTTTTCACAAAAAAAGAAAAGTAAAATTTGAAAATAATATAAAGTTGATTTTATAATAAAGAATCGATTCAACCTTAATGTAAAAGAAAGCCAGGAAATACGATATTTTTTTTCTGTCAAATGTTTATCAAAGTTATTGTCATACTGAAGGTTGTCGCAGATAAATTTAGCTTCCAAACTATGGGTAATATATTTCAAAAAGCAACCTTAAACTTCAATGTCTTGTCAATTCAAAGTTTCCCTTAGCTGAAGCGTAGATGAAATCTTTGCATAATAATTTTGGGACACCATGAAGAAGTGAGTTTCTTGAAATTTAATTAAAGCAGCGCCAATTTGCCCCGAAAAACTACATTTGTATATTGTATACCATACTATGGTTAAATAAATTTCAGAGAGGTTAGCTAAAAAAAAAATTAATTAATAAATATAAAAATACAATCGAGCTACCTTATGATAATTGTATTAAAATATCTTGAAAATAATTTTAAAAATCCTTATAAGACAAAAACCGATACAAATCAAGACAATATAAAAATATGTGAAATATGCTGGAAACGCAATAAAAAACAATAATACTTATTAATGTAAAATACCTTATTGGCAAAAACATGTTGAGGAAAATGCGCTAGAGCAATTTTAAACGAGGAAATAAAATAAAACAGGAAACAAAAAACATATAAATGTGGTTTTAATGTCATAAATCTGATATTGAAATATCTCTATATTAAATACTCGAGGTTTTTTTTTGATTTTTTCTATCCCTTATGTGGATTCCAAGAAGCTCCACTTGAATTTCCCGACAAATGCCATCGAAATTGGATTTTTATTTCATAAAAAAAGCAGTGATGTGATAAAGTTTTATTTAGTTACTGTGCCACATCTTCGATATTCTATTTTATGGGTAAGAATAAGTTATGTTTCCGACTTCCGCTAGGAAAAGAAGGAAACTGTATAGACTAAAGTCGATGAATAATGAATCGTTGCTAGGTAGAGGGACAAAAACTCTTAAAAAATTATTAAAATACTATTGAAAGATCATTTCTCATGTTATTTTATGTGAGTATTAATAATGAAACATTTTTTTTATGTTGAAGGCCAATCAGTAAATATAAAGATATCTAAAAGCATGATTTCTTCTTATTATATATATATATGTATAGTTGGATAATTTATATAGCGCCATTTTTGTGAAAATCACCTCAAGGACGGTGTACAATTAATAAATATTCCAATACGACTTGCAGCTACAGAGCGCATGGACGGTTGGGATTCTAGTTCCTCGTTTTCAATTAAGATCAATAAAAAATTATAACAGATAGGAGCTAGATTACAGGACGTCTTGCAGCTACAGAGCGCATAGACAGTTAGAAATTTAGCCCCCATTTACACATTTTAAAAATTGACAAATAATTTTAGTTTATTAATGATACTAAAAAAAAATAAAAAATAATATGAATAATAAAAAGGAGTAAGATTACAACACGTCTTGCAGCTACTAAGCGCATAGACGATTAGAATTCTAGACCCCATTTATAAAATTTAGGTATTTTTAAGTTGGTATATGAAAGCTAGATAACCAATCATCGTGCAGCTACAAAGCGCATGGACGAGTGGAATACATATATAAAATATAAAACAAGTGTTCGAATAAAATTAAAATGTAACACGGAGCAAAAAAATACACAGTCAACGTATTAATGTAAAGGTCTCGGCCTAAAATTGATTGAAATGACGTTGCTATGAAAAAAAATAAAAGCGTGTATAAATAACCAAAGTAATGTTATGATTGATTTATTTTCCGAATATGGTGAAATATGAAACTTATCGATCGGATAAAATATACAGATTCTTACATTTACATTTTTTTTTTGCACCACAACAGGCCAGGAGGCCTAATTACAGTGGTGAATTACATCACAGAGCACCCAGGCTTGAGAAAAATCACATTTTAATTTTTGTGTTCTCACTGGGAATCGAACCCGGAACCTTCCGAGCGTGAGTCAAGCGTCTTGACCACTACACCACGGAGGCCGCCGCTTAAGATATCGTGCAAGGAATTACTATGGTAAGCTGGCGCGTTATTTTCTACATCAAGCAGTAAATACCAGTGAAGTCTTTCAGAGGAAACGCGGTTTGAATTTTTTTCATACAAACGTATAACCGTATTTTCTTCCCGGATTATGGCTTTTTTGACATTTAAGATGTTTACCAAATTACAATAGGGATGGAAAATACCTTAAAGAATGGAATATGGAAGTCTCGGCATTTACAGGGCCTATGATATGTCATCGGATGGTTTAAGTGGCTACTTTACACACCGTGTAACATTCATTCATTTAGCCTTGTACATGACACGTAAGGCTACTAAATACAGGGGTCCAAATATATTACTAAAAAAAAAAAAAAAAAACATTCACCATTTTGCTTATGTTTAAACATTCATATTTCTTAAATTCTTCCATTTGTTGACTTTTGATCGGGGAAAAATTTTTAACAAAATGTTTGTTAATCTTAATGACTCCCGAGGGGGTGAAATCCAGTCTTTTGACAACAAACATTTGGAAAAACTCAAATATTGCTAGATGTTTACTATAATTTTGAAATATATTTTTTTTAATATGAATAGAAAATAGTAATTGTTTAATATTGGAACTAGAACTATCCAAAAACCCTTGAAAGCGTCCAGTTTTATCTGCTGTCTTCGGGCGTACGGTATACATGTGTTATATGATATCTATTTTTGAAAAACGCGGAAAGTACCGATGTAAAAAATTTGGTTTTAATACACTTTCTTTTAAAAAATTCAACAAAATTGATTAAATTTTGTGGTACGAAAAGCGGCATAAGGAAACATCAATTTGATCGATTTAAGTCACGTGAAATCGTCTTTTTTGCATAGAATCGGGGAGGCATTTACGAAAGAGTGACAGAAACACATTGTACATTTACATATTCATCAAAAGTGCCAATTACCGCATATTCTCTTAAGAAGATAGTTTTTCTTACAATGCGGGAAGCTGATTGCATTTCTCCTGGTTCCATCCACCCACGTGTAGCAAAAAGTTATAAGCTTTGAAAGTCGCGGATATTGCGCCGCCGAAAAGCCCGCGACTAATCAGCCAAAACGTATTTTCCTCGGAGTTTTGTTTGTGTGAAATGTCAAAAAAAGGCTGTTTTTGTGTTACGGCAGATTAAGGCATGACAGCATTCCATTAATTCCCATTTCTCGCTTGTCTGTACCCAGTACTGCCGGAGCGATATGAATAGAATAGTGTGTGAACATAAAGTCTAATTAGAAGTGGTTCTCCATTCCGCGAATTACTTCAGAGAATGAAGAATTACGAGATGTAAATAATAGATACTAAAAAAAATAAACCTAATGTTTTATACACAACGGTACAAAGTTTTCATGATTAAATTGAGAGAGATGAGATTAAATTTTATGAATATCCTTTTTGATGATTCAAAATTAGTATTTGCGTTAGAAAATATTCAAAAAAATGGTGATTATTTTGTTCGAGCATTCGTAATGTGATCTGATGAAAAATTTGAGGAAAAACTTTTTGTACAAATATACACTTTCTCGGTAATGTTATAGTTTGTGGAACGTGCTTCAACTGAAGGGTTGTCTATAAACATGGATATGTATATTACGACGGTTATGTCATATGTTTGTGGGTTAGTTCAAAGCTGGCATCGGCTGAAGTAAAAGGGGAAAGACTATTCATGTCGCCTTGTCCATACAACTGTTGCATGAAATGTTCAGTGGGTAACTTAACTAACGGCCAATGTTTCCCTTTCTGTTGTATCTCACATATAGGACGAGAAGAACCAACTCCTTATTACAAATATATGGCTGTCTTTGGTAAGTGTATATGAAAAAATGCCTAAGATAAAACATTATATTGTTTACGCACACGGCAGGTCATCAAAAACATAAAGATTTGAACATGTATACTAGTACTTTATTGTAAAGCAACAGATTTTGTAAATAATCTTTATCAACCTTATAATGTAGATATTTGATTCCTTGTTTATTTCATAACTAACCAATTCAAATTAAAACCGTTGAGTTCTATTAGTTTGGAGCATTTGTAACACAAATTCAAGCAAAGTTGAAAAAATTTTTTTAGCAAAGAGCATATTATTATGAACGCTTTACAAATAAAATCGTTAATCATTAAACCAATTGAAATGCAGATTGCTGCCGCACTTCCAGTTATAATGAAATACTGTGATTTAGTAAGCATTATTTATTGGATAAATACAAATTTTGGGAAACTGTAATAACATAAACATGGGATTGCTCTGTAAATCACGATAAATTTAATTGAAATTTTGAACAGTTTGTTGGCAAAATGGCCTTAAAAAGTAATCGTTTCAACCCATTTTTAAAATGACACCACAAATCTATAAAAAGTGTGTACTCGGTTCTCACTTAAAAATAAAAACTAGAATTTGCTAAACTTTGTATCTGTCTGGTCTTTGTTTCGATATAAACTAGAACTTAATGTAAAATATAAAACTAAATTCGGGAAAGGAAAGCTTTATGATGTTATTAAAAAGTTGTACGTTGAGGAAAAATAAAGATTTTGTCCCGTATAAACGTAACTACAAAAGTTGTAACAAGCCCGGTTGAATCTTTCCCCTAAAAAATAGTTTGAGATAGCAACGTTTCATTGTGAATACGACATAAATTTAAACTATATTATGCTCAGATTAAACCCTTTACAAAACATCTGTTGCTTTATACTTTGGTTAAAATGATACAATCTGCGGTGACCCTTTAACTTTACGACAACTGTTGTAACAAGTTTCTCTCGAATATTGCATATTAAATAATAATGTAGAATATTTCATTTCTCTGTGGCTACCCATAACTCTAGACATATTATAATATTAATTATAATAGTTTCTACTCTGACTAATGAAAAAATCACATCTGATAAAAAACATGTTCAACCGATATAAACTTGATACCGGAAAGTTCTTTTTTATTCTGATTGAGATTTTTGTTGTTGTCTTTGCCACTGAGTTGTCTTTTTTTTTTAGTAAACAACTGCCCTGTGTGTAGAATATACTATTAAATAATGTCCATGTTTAAAATAAGAAAATAAATTATACATTATTTTATGCCGCCTTTTTAAAAAGTAATATCTTGTAAGCTATAAGTAAATTCTTTAGTATCAAAAAAAAAAAAATTTAATGTATGGGATTAATTTGAAAAGTAGAATAAAAAAAAAGAATTGCTCTTTTAAATTAAAAAAAAAAAGTTTTTAGTTGCCTTTAATTTGAATAATGGGTGGGGATGATATGAAATTTCACAAAGAGTTTTTACAATTTTGGTAAAAGTAGTTTATGGCGGTGCAATATTCTAAATAATCTACCACTAAACACATCAAATAAAAAAATATCCATAACTTAACAAAATAACTAAACCACAAATCAAAGACACACTTACTAATAGACGCGTTTTATTGGTTGCACCCTGTGCCGGTGAAGCCACTAAAATGCGTTACAGCCATTTCTGAACAAAGACAAATAATTTCTAAATTTTTTTGGCCACATTACTCTAAGTAATGCGGCAGTAGCATCTTGAGTTATCCCCAGTTTATTTTATCCCGTTTTGTAATTCCAAAGATGACTGTTGCATGATTTTTCCATTCCCTGGTCAATTGTGGTTTGTACTGTAGATCGTTTGTAGATTATCAACCATTATTGACAACTTATTACCATGTTCATGTATAATTAAGAATTCATTTAACCTCATTCGTTTTATAATAATAATCACGATTTATTATCAAAATGAGTGATGATAATTTATTTATTATTTATGAGCCCTTAAAATTAACGGTAAATGCGTGAAGTAATACAAAATTATGAAAAAAAAAATGCTTGCAACGTGCAACGTACCGCTTAAAAATTTAAAACAATTGCATTGCAAAGTAGGAGTTAAAATAAATAGCAATTTTTTTTATAAATGTGTATACTTATTTTGTCAATGATTTTGTTCAATATATATATTTCGTTTTTTAAGTTTGCGATATTGTTTTGACGTTGAATAATACGATTAATATAAAATAAGTCATTCTAATGACAAAAAGGTGTCGAAGAATTGTTTACGATCACGTTTATGTAAGATTGTAATAATAATAATATTCAGAAAGCAAGCGGCTAGTTTTACAAATACATAACTCTATGATCGAAAAATATAAGTGTAGTGCATTATTTTATTTCAATTTGAAAAAAAAAACATCCACAATTGGATTTAAAAATCGCATTTTTTAGTATTTTGGCTTTGATTGATATATTTTTGGAATTAAAAAATCCACAAAATTTATATTAATTTTCCTTTTTGTGTTAGTAATCCTTGCATGTAACTTGTGCTTTTGAGATCCTTCTTAGAGTGCTCTATCCCTTAATTGGTGTTATTCTAGAATAGATATTTATTTCGAATATGCTTTTTGCGTTCATCATGTTATAAGAAAATTTCAAATCACCTTGCTTACTTTTTGGTTTTAAAGAATCATAAAATTTTATAATCACTAGCTGAGA